>NW_024870500.1:23108-222892 GCF_013358625.1 Macadamia integrifolia
TTATTTATTTATTGGAGAAGGTTGGTTTTTTTTTTTTGCTAGAAGATGAATTTATTAAAAAGGAGAAAAAAAAGTACAACCAAAGAGAAACGAAGACAGGCCGCAACCACAAGGGAAACTTAAGCTCTCCACCTTCAACACCATCATCAGTAAAGAGAAAAAGCAACACCCTAATAGAAATGAAATCTGTGCCTATCCAATACATCATTTTCCAAATCTTCAGCAATGTGTCTCGGGAAGGTCACTGAGAATTCCAAAGCCCTAGATTTTGCAGCCTTCTTAACGAGGAAATCCGTAATCGGGTTAGCCTTTTGAGAGCAGTGCGAGATCTTCCAGGGGATAGACTCCTAGAAAGGGAGAGCATATCGCCATTTTTGGAGAATAAACCATAGAATATGATTTCTCTAAACTACAGCAACGACAACGCTTGAGTCTGACTCAATCCACAACCCTCTTGCCCCCAGTGCCGTGGTCATTAAAACCCCTTCCATAACTGCCTCAAATTCAGCCTCGTAAATTTTTTTGTGCCCAAAAGAATGCTGAAGGAGTCACAAACATGCCCCTCACTGTCTCGCACAATTTCCCCTGCACCTACCCTTCCTGGGTTTCACAAGGAGCTCCCATCTACATTAATTTTAATCCAATCCCTCTGAGGCTTGCACCAGTGGACTTCCAAAGGAGGACAGGAGCTAACGAATTCCACAGGCAGACCCAGTCTTCTCCAGAAAATAACATCGGAAGGAGATTTCATTTCCCCTTTTGAGCGACCTAGGGAAAGAGCTAGCTCTTGGCGTGCAAATTCAAAAATTTGCCAATAAGGCCTAGCTGAGGCCTCGTTAAGTCTTCTATTCCTTTCACACCAAATATTTACTGCTAGGATTGAGAAACCCATTAGCCAAGGATTTTTCAAGTTTATACTTCTAGCTTTACCTTTCCACCACGAGTCAGACCTTCAATCGACTGATGATACTGCCACCCAACTTCAAAGCAGTCAACAAACTTTTTCCATACCAAGGACAAGAAGTCATAGCTTAGAAAAATATGTTCAGTGCTATCTTCCTTTTCCTTACAGAGAACACATCTTGAGGCAAGGCATATTCCCTTGCGTTTTACCTGGTCGTCCGTAGGGAGTTTCCCATAGTGCAATCACCACGCTAGGGTGGAGAACCTTGGTGGGATGCCTTTTTGCCACACCAGCAAGCACCAGGCCACTATTGTGCCTTTATTTTTAATCTCCTCCCATGCCGATACAGTAGAAAACTGACTCGAGGGCATCAAGTTCCAGATACATAGGTCATCCACTCTCATTGTGGGAAGTTTTACCTCTTGAATGTTGGAAAAAATATTTTTCAGCACCTCCGCTAACACCTAAGGCAGCGCCCATTCTCCAATTTTGATAAAATCACCCACCCTCGCATTATGGCGCATAGGAGATACATTTGTATGCTGTAACTCTTCCAGTACAGATTTAGGCCCCCAACACTTGTCCTTCCAGAAGCTTGTCAGATTGCCATTACCAATAATCCATCTTTTGTGCTCATCCATGAAACTCCAAACCCACTTCACGCCCAGGGAAATTGAAGAAGAGTAACTTCCTTTATGAAGGCCACCATATTTCTTTACAAAGCGAGCTTTAGAAATAGGAATCGTTTTTTGTGCTTTAATCTCCAAACCAGCTTGCTCAACATTGCCATGTTTGTGTCTCTGAGCTTTCTGATACCCAATCCCCCTTCCTCTTTAGGCTTGCAAAGGCTATCCCATTTCACAGTGATTTTTTTTACCGAATCCACATCACCTATTCAGATGAAATTCCTCATCCACCTTTCCATCATTGCGATGAGGGAGGATGGCCACTAGTATATAGCAAAGCTGTGATTGGGAATGCCTAAGATGACCGAGCGAACTAATTCCATCCTTCCCGCCATAGATAGAAGGTTTCCTTTCCATCTAGCCAGCCACCCCTTCACCTTATCTAGCATAGGTAAAAGAGCCTCCTTCTTCACTCTACCCTTAAAGATCTCGACTCCTAGGTATTGAGTAGGGAAGCTGCAAATCTGAATTCCTAGAGTATCAGCAATGCGCTGTTTGCGATCTAGGGTGACCTTACTAAGGAAGATTTTGCTTTTTTCAAAGTTGATACTTTGACTAGAAAATTCTTGATACTACTTCAAGAAATTTTTTTAAATTTCGAACATACCTCAAGGATGTGTTGGTGAAGATAAAAATGTTGTCCGCGAAGAAGATGTGACCAGGGGTAGGAGCACCCCTAGGCCCATTAATCAATTATAGCTCTTTCCTCTAAAGTAGGAGCATCAAATCCTTGGAAAACACTTCTTCCACTATTATAAATAGCATTAGGGATATGGGGTCACCTTGACATTGACTAGGTTCCACACAAAAAAAATCCTTAGGACCTCCATTCACCAAAATAGAAATTTTTGTAGAGGTCAGAATCTGCTCAAGCCAATTGATCCATTTGTCAGAGAAGCCAAATCTGCGCAGAACCTGCAAGATAAATGACCAAGAGATAGTATCATACTCTTTCTTTATATAAATTTTCAGACCAAGGCCGCCCCCTCTGGATGCTAAAAACATTAGATTTGCTAGCTCAGAAGCCACACTAATATTGTGTCTATCTAATGTTTGCTAAAACTATGTATATCTCTCTTCTCCTCCAATGAAATGACATATCTGCCCCTTATTATGATAGGAAAGAGAGGCACAAGGACGTGGCGGAACAAAAAATTCAATCCCTAAATTTTTTAATAATAAATAAACAAGGGAGGAGGTTAGGTATGCCGTGGATTTCCTGGAGCTAGTGGCTCAACCAATGGGAGGGCTAGGATGGGAGAAGCATAGGACATTTCTCCAAGGGGAGGAGGAGAGAGATAGACACATATCTAGATATACCGGTGGCATAACCAGCCTTCTCCAACAAAGGTAATAAGGTTTTAAAGTGAATCTAAGCTAGCAAATCTAATGTTTTTATGCTCTGATTTGTCGTGATAAAACCTTATTACCTTTGTTGGAGAAGGCTGGTTATGCCACCGGTATATCTAGATATGTGTCTATCTCTCTCCTCCTCCCCTTGGAGAAATGTCCTATGCTTCTCCCATCCTAGCCCTCCCATTGGTTGAGCCACTAGCTCCAGGAAATCCACGGCATACCTAACCTCCTCCCTTGTTTATTTATTATTAAAAAATTTAGGGATTGAATTTTTTGTTCCGCCACGTCCTTGTGCCTCTCTTTCCTATCATAATAAGGGGCAGATATGTCATTTCATTGGAGGAGAAGAGAGATATACATAGTTGCTTTCGTTTTCATCTTGATGTGATGTATTTGAAACCTTTGACAAAAAATAAAACAAGGAAATGATTCATGGGGATTAATAAGCATACAATTATAACTACAAAGACAAAAATGGCATACCTAAATCTATGGCTGAAGCAATGCAATCCCTAGTTGCGACAAGAATATCGTTGTTGGTCTAGTCTACCCTCTTTTCCTTCTCACTTTAGGTTCCTCTAGTCATTCACTTAATGGGCCAGTGATAACTATTTATAAGGGTGAGTGTAGGTACCAGCCCTCCGAGGAAATTAGGGTAAGGAAACAATGCCTTAGGTCCACACATAGTGATGTAAATTTCAAACCATTAAGTTGTGCTAATAGAATCCAATATCTATTATTCATGGTTGATGCGTGCAATATGGTTTAGGTGCCTTCTGTTGGTAGGAAGTTTACTTGGTCCAACAACCGTCGCAAAGGTAATGTGTGTGTTATTCTGGATAAGAGCTTTTGCAATGAGGAGTGGATCTCTTGAAGGAGATTGATAAAATGAGCGGACGAGAGAGAGTGTTTGGCGATTTAGATGGTAGGTTGGTGGTGCAGGAAAAGGAAGATGATGCGATGGAAGGGAGGCTTTGGATCCTGGTCCAGCCGTTCCCGATCCTGGTAGGGTGCCAGATGCTGCAGCCCCCAAGAATTCTTGCGCAAGGGCTATGGGGGTTTCTTCATGGCCTGCAATCGATTCTTTGCTAGAACCGATCCAGGCAGGCAACATTTGGCAAATCATCATCCCTCAATAGGATTATGAAGCAAAGAGCTAAAACTTCCATTTTGCGTTGATTGGTCGAGTAAACTTTCATCGAATTTCCCTGGATGCATTGTGAGAGGAGGCTCGCAAAAAATGGAATTTGAGTCAGGGCGTGGTTATGCATCCTCTGGGAAAGGGATATGTGATATTCCAGTTCCAATGTGAGGGAGACAAAGCTGCGGTTTGGAGGAGGACACCTTTGAGGGTAGTTGAGCAGTTGATCTGATTCCAACACTAGAAACCAGAGTTCAACATCCATAAAAAGCAAAACCTTACAAAGTTGGTCTGGATTCATCTGCAAGATCTTCCTTTAGAATATTGGCACGAAAACGTGTTTCTTTTAATTGTGAAGGCAGTTGGTTGACCTGTGGTTTTAGATAAATTTACAAGGCAAGGCATCCTAGGATACTTTGCTCTAATTCATGTGGAGATTGATATCTCAGAATCGGCTGTTAGGATGGAAGAAGTCCAGATTGAAAGGTTCAAACCAGCTACGTCTCAGATTTATGGTTTTTGCTAAAAAGTTCTCTATGAGGATAATGTTGGCCAGTGTGGATACTACAAGCGAGTTTGGCACTTGGTTGCTTCCTGTAAACAAAAGAAAGTGGATGAAAAAAAACAAAGTGCTATGGAGAAGGAGGGTCATATCCCAGGGGCTATCTATGTAGAAGATGGAGTTGACTCATCTGGGGTGAACTCGATAAGAGAGCCTATTCACTCCAATGATATTCTCAATCAGGATATTCCTATTTCTAGTAACATTCCAAGTATATAACCATTAATTGAAGGAGGAATACAAATTAGATTGGTCTCTCCTAATATGAGTCCAAATGAAATATGAAAGGAGGGAGACAGTGGGGATTTTAATTCCTAGGATTCGATAGATAGTGAATCTCATATGGGGTTGGACTTGGATCTTAAAGATGGGTTCTTATAGCATGACCTAGGTGCATACCCAATCCATCCTATTTTGCCCATGGAAGAAGAGGACCATTAGTTGCCTGCTGTTGATGAGGGTATTGTGGCTGCTTTAGGCGCTAGATACCCCTCTCGTTCTACAAGGATGGTCGCTGCTTGTGGCGGTCTTCAAGGCATCTCTGGTAGCCTACAAGTTGGGCTGGACCATAGGGGTGAGCATGTTGTTACATCTCTCCCTATGGTGGATGTTTCAAGAGGGGCTGTTTCGGTGGTCCATGAGGTTGCAGCGGTGGAAAGGGCTATTACAACAAGAGAGAAGGAGGGGGTTGGGCCAGTGGTGGCGCTAAGAAGAAGAAAAAAGGGGGAGGTCAAGCGAGAAAGCCTAACACTAGTCACTCTTCAAATTAGTTTCCCCATGATTGTTCTTTTCTGGAACATTCGTAGTGTCAGAAGGCAGCAGTGAGGAGTGCGTTATGTCGAATAATAAAGGATTCTACTCCAGATATTCTCTATTTGGCTGAACCTATGGTTCAAATAAGTAGCTTCCTTACTTTATTTTTTAGTAAGATGGGGTATGATGTAGATTTTATTCACAATGTTAGGCATGATAACATGCAAAATCTATGGGTAATTTGGAAGCTCAGCCTTAATCATCCTACTATTGTTGCTTTGTTGGAACAACACATTTCTATTATGGTGGATTGGGCTGGAGAGAATGTCAGTATGTCTTTTATTCATGCAAGTTCTTTTACGATTGAGTGTCGCCAGTTGTGGTTTGACCTAGAATCACAGGTTGCATCGGCATTGCCTTTGACTGTTATAGGGGATTTTAATGCCACCTTGATGTCTCATGAAAAAAGAGGTCCTGATCATTTTAACCTCTATTCGGTAAAGCAATATTTAGGTAAATTTTGAAAATCTTGGTGAAACATGTGAAAATTAATTAGTTCAAGTGATATAATTTCAATAAAAGTATTAAGCTTTCAGTGGTTTAGGACAACAATATAAAATCACACTTTGAACTTACACTATAAACTAGCAATATAGATTGAATGGTCCCTACCAATATATTTTTTTTACGAGAACACTTACCCGAGATTGAGAGTTAAGGGTTTCATGTTTAAGGGTATTTTGGTTATTTTAAATGGATGTTTCAAAAGATGTGTTCTTCTGAAAATTTATAGATCTTCAAGTCGTGAATCCGACGCAACTGAAATCATCTCGATCAGAGTTTAGATAAAAAATTTATGCCCATTTTCGTACAATTAGTGTGAGTTGACAATGTTCCAGATTAATCGACTGATTACCGTAATAAGTCAACTGATTGTCGTAACAGAGCTAACATCGATTGACTATGTGACGCCCAAGAATACAGCCAGTACCAGACCTTCCTGGGAGATCGATGAGATATCATCACTAAGAATACAGCAAGTACCAAAGGGTTTGGGAGATCGGTGAGGGTATGCAAACTTTAATCTCACATCGCCTAAGGAGAGGTTCTTGGACTAGTTAATAACCTCTAGCTTCCTTAACATGGCACAATGTATTTTAAAGCTTTGAGGCCCATGGGCCAAAGAGAATAATATTGTGCAAGGTTAATGGGGCTGGGGTGTTACAAATGGTATCAGAGTAGACCCCGACAGCATGTGGGGCCACAACGGAGACGTTGTGCTGAAAGGGGGGAAGTTGTGATGCCCAAGAATACGACAAGTACCAGACCCACCTGGGAGATCAGTGCGGTGTCCCCACCAAGAATATGGTAAGTACCAAGGGGTTTGGAAGATCGGTGAGAGTGTGCAAGCTTTAGTCTCATATCGCTTAGGGAGAGATTCCTAGACTAGTTAATAACCTCTAGCTTCCTTAATATGGCACAACGTGTTTTAAAGCCTTGAGGCCCATGGGCCAAAGAGGACAATATTGTGCAAGGTTAATGGGGCCAGGGCATTACAGATTGATTGCCATTATAAGTTGACAGACTATGGTAATCAGTCGACCAACTGTCGTAATCAGTCGACTAATTTAACTCTTTGCCAATTCAAACTAATCGTACGAAAATGGGCATAACTTTTTCATTTGAACTTTGTTCAAGACGATTTCAGTTGCGTCGGATTCACGACTTGAAGATCTAGAACATTTCAGAAATCCCATCTTTTGAAACATCCATTTAAAATGACTACAACACCCTTAAACATAAAACCCTAAACTCTCACTCTTGGGTAAGTATTTCCTTAAAAAACATATTGGTAGGGGCCATTCGATTCATAATGCTAGTCTATAAGGCAAGTTCTTATTGTGACTTTATATTGCTATCATAAATGCCTAGAGTTTGACAAAATTTATTCAAATTGTGTCATTTGAACTAATAAATTTTCACAAGTTTCACCAAGATGTCCGAAATTTTCCTAAATATTGCTTAAATACACTCTAATTTGATATAATTGACTAAGTTATCTTATAGTTTAACTATAAGAAAATAAAACTTAAATCTTAAACTATAAAACCTCAAACTCTTAACATCTTATGCTTAAAAAAAAGCCATTAAAGTTTATCTAAATTTATTAAAATTTCTTCAAAATATTTAGGGTTCATTTTATTTAATTTCCACACATTTGACCAAGATGTCCAAATTGGATCTAAAAATGCCTAAACATATTCGATTTGGCCAAATTTAATCAATTAATTATTCAAATGACACAATTTGAATAAATTTTATCAAACTCTAGGGGTTTATGATAGCAATATAAAGTTGCAATATGAACTTGCCCTATAGACTAGCACTATGGATCGAATGGCCCGTACCAATATATTTTTTAGGGGAATACATACATAAGATTGATGATTTTCGGGTTAAATGGTTTAGGAGTTTAGGGTATTATGGTTAAAATTTTGATACCTTGGTCAATTTTATCAAGCTTGAGTGAATTTAAGCATTATTTAGGTAAATTTTGGAAATCTTGGTGGAACTTGTGAAAATTAATTGTTCAAATGATATAATTTTAATAAAATTATCAAACTTTAGGTGGTTTATGATATCAATATAAAATCACACTATGAACATGTCTTATAAACTAGCACTATGGATTGAATGGTCCCTACCAATATATTTTTTTTACAGCAACACTTACTTAAGATTGAGAGTTTAGGGTTTCATCTTTAAGGGTATTTTGGTTATTTTCAATGGATGTTTCAAAAGATGTGTTCTTCTAAAAAGTTATAGATCTTCGAGTTGTGAATTAAGTTCAACTAATTTATTCTCATTTTCATACAATCAGTCTAAGCCTGCAATGTTCTAGATCTGTTGATCGATTGCCATAATAAGTTGACCGATTGTCGTAACAGGGCTACCATCGGTCGACTGATCGCCATCATAAGTCGACCGACTATCATAATCGGTCGACTGATCTGACTCTTTGCCAATTCAGACTAATTGTACAAAAATTAGCATAACTTTTTCATCTGAACTCTGATTGAGATGATTTCAGTTGCGTTGGATTCATGACTTGAAGATCTATAACTTTCCAAAAGAATCCATATTCTGAAACATCTATTTAAAATGAAAAAAAAAATACCACTAAACATGGACTTTACTGAAATTATAACAACGACCATGACCAATGCACTTCTAACCTTATTACCTAATTACAACTCTTTATTAATGTTCTTAAATCTTCATTTCATTAAGCTTTGGTGAAATTGAACAAATAATAAACAACATTGGAATTTTTAAGGTAAAGGATTGGTTTTTCTTTCCCATCTTCCCATATGCGCTGGGGTGTTGGCTAGGGGAACCATCAAAATGCGTTAGTGGTTCTTACAACCCATCCTTTTTTATTGTAGGGAAAAAAAAAAATTGGATTACAATAAGCACTATAGATTTTTCAAAACTTTTATCTATATTTTTAGTTCCACAATGTTGCATTAGAATTCAGAATATTAAACAAAGAAAAATTCAGTACAAGTCTTGATGGATTCGAACCATCATCCCTTGGGTAAATCCCAAGTGCTCTACCAGTTTGAGCTAAAGACTTTCATACAAGAAAGCAAACAAGAGAAATTATAATTTGTATGGATGCATTTAGACACTAATATGTACAACTTGCACTTTAGTTATTAAATCTGTCAAAAAAAAAAAAATCCACCAAAACAGTTGAAATCGTTGGAGCCAATGACAAGTTATTGCTAAGAAGGAATAAGCCAATTTCAAGTACAAAAGGTCATCCAAAACTTTGGTTTGGAAGCTCTGGTGTTGTATATGCAAAGAGAAATAAGAAACTAAAGTTGCTCCAGAAGGGTGCAAGGGGAGTAGTGATGCAAGCCATGTTACTAATATCAAATAAAAGGAGATAAAGGAAAAGATGTTAAAAAAGAACAAAACGAAGAATGTATAGTTGCATACCAGATAATCTTGATAGCTCTTAATATCATTGATAGAATTGACCAGATAGACACGGGTTAGCAGCAAATATAACAAGAATAAAAGTACACAAATATACTAATCACTTCTGCTTTTAATGTTAATGTTTCTTGGTCTTTGGTAATTGATTCTTCAATATTTAATAAGATCAGATAACTTGTTGTTCATCTCTCAGCACCTTAGGGACCTGCTTTTGCTTCTTAGTTAATCTCATGGAATAACCGTATTCTTTATAATGTCATGCTTTTGTAGAATAAGAAATGTTTTCTGTGTATGCACTCAGGTTTGAGATAAATTATGTGGCTTTTTAGAAGTACACTTGACACTTGAGAATCAGAAACTATGTTATCCGTTTGAGGCATACATGCAAAGGAAGCAGTATACACCAGACGCAAGAGCAGTTGAGCATAAGCTGGCAAGCCATTACAGCTTTATGCCATGATTTAGTTATAGTTCATGGTAAGACTTGTTCATCTTGTACCCCAAAAAAATAAAAAATAAATAAATTAATTAATTATTTTGATTAGATCAAAAATACCCTTGGATAACCTCCATGTTTTGAGATCGAGCAATTGAAAAATCAAGACGCCTGATACCCAATCTATGGAAACCATTAGAATTCAATTTGGAGCCTTTGTTACATGGTCTGAAGGAAAAGAGAAGACACTCTAAGACATACTATGGTACCCAAGGTAAATCTAGATGAGGTTGCACATATTCATATGGGTTGTGCTCAAGTTCTCATGTATGGTATGTTGATTAAGTATTTGAAACTGTAGATGAGTGAGGGTAATAGGTTTTTTGATGGGTTTCTAGAAGCCTAAAGGATTAGGTTCAGAAACTCGATTGAAAACCAGAATTGCAGTGACAGGTTTAGAAATCAATTTTAAAAATAAATTCAATAACAATAATCATATGGTTTGCTGTTCTATGTTTGGGACTTGTAAAGTAAGGACAGGTATGAATGCCCAACTCCCAAAATCTCTCCAATAGGCACTGATATCAGTGTAAGACTAATCCCCCAACAGTTGTAAAAAGAAACAAAACAAAACCAATCAGCTAGGACAAAACAGGACCTTAAGACTAGCAAACAAGATAGAGAACAGAACATCAATGATCGGACAACATCTGGGACTTTAAACACTAATTATACCTGTCTAATAGTGGGTAATTATCCCTAGAATAACAAGCTAACAATCTAGACAGAATTCCATTTACCTTAAATTGAACACAGAGATCACATCAAAGAAACCCAAGAACTCCAAAAATAAAAGAGAGCCCAGGTGGAGCTGAAATCAGGGTCGCATAATCGCATGAGGGTTAATTAAACCTTGATAAAATTCCACAAAGCATAGCCTGAATTGGTAGTTTATCGTTTAAATATTTAAGTTCTTGACTAAGATCATGAAATAGGAAACCTTCAAGAACTAGATGTGGAAGCTCCATAAGGGACTCCAACCTTGGTCAAAGACAGCTTCTAGTGACCTGAACCACCACTCTAAAATCCTGCTTAAACTGATGGTGTTGAGCTGAGATCTGTTCACTCGAAGTTGCCTCAGTTTCTAGAGGAAAACCTGAACCGCAGGTCTTGGATTTGGTCTGGAAAATCTCAGAAGTAACGGCAACCGATGGGGCTTGATGTTGGTCTTCAAAGACTGATGATAAGAAAGAAAGCCTCTAGCAGATTTCTCCCTTATACAAGAAGACTAAAGCTCAAAGTAAATAAAGTAAATAGGAAACAAAGACTTCCAAACACTGTTAACAAGAAAGCAAACCAAAATCAACTCTATAGACTACCAATCGATCCTCTTTGTCAACACATCAACTTGTTGCCCAAGGTTAAGAGAATACCCAATCAATTGCAGCTCTTCCTGGCTGATCACCTTGCTGGCCAAAGCAGAACTAATGGAAATAAATACCATTCGGTAGCCTTGATTCCCAAGTAAACAGAACCGATACAAGCTGAAACATAACCCTGGAATATGTGTTCTTATTGGCTTAATGCTAGTCCTAAACTAGAAACTTGTAGAGACCATACAAGAAACCATTGTAATTCTAATCATGAACTATTTAGCACATAATAAAAGGACAAGGCTGCATCAAGTAACGATGAGAATGAATCCAGGGAGTTAAATGGGAAAGGAAGAATACAAGATCCATCATACTTTTAAAAGAAAAAAAAAAAAGGAGACATGCATCATTAGGCTTACTGAAGAACATCAAGAAATATTGGGATTCAGCAAAAAAGACAATCGGATGTCCTTAACATTAGGGATAGGGTAGCATCATTAGAGAATTAATAAAGAGACAAACGGAAAAAAGAAAGAAAGCAAAACAGAGAGGAAAGATTCAGCATAGCAGCAAATCTTGTTTTGAGCTGAAATATATCACAGAGCATGACTGAAAATTGATCACAGAGCAAGATCTACCGCCTATATTAGGATTCAAACATCATACTCTAGAGAGGGAAAAGAAAAAATTGAAAAAGAAAGTATTGCATAGCATTATCAGCAGCAAAAGGAAGAATAGGTGTAAATTCTTACCTGTTCGAGGATGAACCTTCTTCTCAAACTGAAGCACCAAGCCCTCCTAAAAAACTCTCACTATCGCAGCCCTTCTCTGAACTAGTGACCTCTCTCTGTGAACCCCTTTCTGATCAGCCAACGGTTCCTCTTTGTGAAGCCCTTCTCTAAACCAGTGACACCTCTCTGTGTTTTCTTCTCTCCCAAAACAAAAACCCCCTCTCTCTCCCACTCAGCGAGAGTTCTTCTCTCTTGTGTCTTCAAATCTCCCTGCCTCTTCCTCTTGGTTAGGGTTAGGGATGAAGATTGAGAAAGATTTCTGAAAGCTTGCAATGGATGGACAAATGAGATTCCCCAAACACTGTCTGTAAGAAGCTCTCAATGAAAATTGCAAAATTGAGGATTCCACCTGTACAAGGGTGGCTCTTTCACAGTTGCCAAGCACAAAAATAGAGAGGTATCAATTTTTGTCCTGTTTTGAATCAACTTTTTGGTTTTTGTCCTGGTTTGAATCAACTTTTTGGTTTTTTGGTGCAAGGCTTGGATCAACCGAGGAGAAAGGAAATGAAAAAGATGAAAAGAGCAGTAAGGAGTTCAAAATTAACAGACATTACATATGATAGTGATACACCTCCCCTTCCGATCTCAAGGAGCAGTGAATCCTACCCATTGCACATTATGATCTCAACAAATAAGTGAGGATATTAATGGCTCTTACCCAACTCCCACCCACCTTTGATGGTTAATACTATAATGGTTGGGTTCAGCCACAGCCCACATCCATAACCTAGCCAAGTATCATCATTCATCACATTCAAAGATTCCCATTTTAAAGTGATGTTAAAGCAATGCAAATCACCTGCATTCTTTATTACTTCCACCACCCCTAACAACCCAATTGCTTTGATCCTAAAAGAAAAAACTTCAAGATAGTAGATGAATAAAGAACAGAAAATGAGTTCAAATCCAAAACATTAACGATTTACAAACACCATTCATGAACAAATCCAAAAAAAAAAATACATTCCCTATATACTTGCAGACTCATCTCTTACCTTCTGCGGGTTTGCTTCCTCCAAGGTGAGAAGAGAGGACATAGAATGAGAGGGCTTGCTTTCATACGACCAGAAGACGGACAGGGGGAGAAGAAGAAGAGATGAAAGATTTAGGCTTTTTCTACCGTTTTTGTCGACCCACCCAGGTCGAGTTTTCAAAACCAAAGAGTGTAAGCTTGTGCGGATTTGTTTCCTCTAAGCAGAAGAGAGGACACAGAGGGAGAAGGCTTGCTTTCGTACTACCAGAAGAGGGAAAGAGGGAGGACAAGGAGAGGTGTGTTCTCAATAATCATCAAGTCACCTACCGTTGATATAGGATTTTCTCAATATCGGCCAATGAAAATCCCCATCATGACTGAAAGCTAAAGCTTCAAAATTGTGATTAATTCTCCCACGTGGAGTATAACACCACAATATAAAGATGGATTCAAAAGAAACTGATAAATACAGAAAATCTAAGCCAACATTCCTAAATTCCTAGTCCACATACTAAGAACAACTAGAGAAGTAAAAAAGGACAAAATGGCCAGTAAAACAACAGAAACACCCACCAACAAGCAAGTGAATCAGAAGACTCCCCACATAGTTCAACTCTGTCTCCGCCCACATATTATGCATTCCCCATTTCTGAACTAGGAAAGGTTCCTGGATATCTCTGATAATGCAAGTCAAAGTCTCTGTCTTGTTTCTGAAAAATTGGAAATTCCTTTTTCTCCAAATGTAGGAAACAATCGTATAGAAAGCCAATTGCTCGTCTCTCCTCTAAACTGCACAAAGAAGAAACACATTAGGATAAAATTGAAAACCTGAAATCTCCCCCTTTGTTCTTTAAAGGTAACATCATCAATTATACAAAAACATTTAACATCACAATGGCTCCCACAACACATCTTACAGGAGAATATATTCCAAATTGAACTACTTATTTTTAAGATCCAAAAGGGCCCTAACCATAGCTCTCCTTACAACACAACTCAGATTTGGTCTAAGAAAAAAATTAAACAATTAAGATCCGTCTATTTTGGCCTCCTAAATTACTCTTAACTTATATAAGAAAATAAGGCTTGATTGTTCAATGATAAACTATTCCCAGGGAATAATAGGTGTAAAAAATATTTCACCTTCTCCTAATTAAATAGCCATTCATTTGGTCTAGCCTTAACTTGAGATCAGCTCAAATAGGTGATACGATCTTAACTCCAACTACAGATTTATTTTACTAATGGGATGCAATGGAGAGGCCTAGATTTCGCTTTATATGATGTCTAGGCTGTTAATTCAATATGTGCTTTTTATTAGTTGCCTTAGCTTCCTTCTCGGCCGATGACAATACTGAAGGTGGAGTAGAATGTTAGAAGCGTTTTTATTTCCCAATTTTGGGCTTCTGTATATTTTCACTCATTTTAATATATACTTTGTTGATCTTATTTTCTTTTCTAAAAGTCAGCAAGTGAATATCATTAATAGAACAAAAGAATAAGAGCGTACAAAATAGATCTATTGGATTGCATTTCCACCTTCAGCATGGCCATCAGCAGAAAAAGCAAACCAAACAAAAGAAAACTACATAAACAAAATTACAAAAACCAATATCTCGGTCTCTGCTGAAAATCCTAAGTTAGATCATGATTAACAAAATGAGGAGTTGTATCCCAAATAGTAGTACTTCTAGATGTTGCAGCATGTTTGGCTAGTTTATCTGCTACTGAGTTAATCTCCCTGTAACAATGAGAGATTTTCCAATTTATATTGTCCAGGTATTGTTTCATATGCCACCAATTTTGTTCAAAGCACCAAGGAATCACTTGATACTGAACACAACTCACAACTGCTTGAGAATCGCTTTTGATCCAAAGTTTATCAAGACCTTTGTTCTTTTCCATTTGAATCCCTATGAAAAAAGCAGAGAATTCTACCATATAATTTGTCCCGATGCCTTCATAATATGCAAAGCAAGTTAGAGCAGTGCCCATCTAATCTCTCAATATGCCTCCAGCTCCTGAACACCTTGGATTTCCAGGAGAGCATCCATCAATATTTAATTTGGAGTATCCCGTAGGTGGAAAACTCCAAAAGAGCTCCAAAATCTTTCGTGTGGGAGATCTAGGAATTGCCACCATCAGTTTCTTTGCAAGAAGGAGTTCCGCCAGCAAAGTAACTTTTATAGAGATATGAGTAGAGTACTCTTGTAGATCTCGAAGGATAGTTGTTATCACATTTGTTACTGATTGATGTTGATTTTCAAAAATTCTTTTATTTCTCTCTGTCCATATGTGGTAAGGAACAATAATTGATAATGGGAGCCATACCTTACTACATTGAATTGACTTTGCTTTTCTTTTCCACCATGAGAGTAACTCTTCCAAAGCCACACCAGCTTTGAGAAAAATAATTAATAATACTCGTCCATATGCATATTGTAAAGTTGCAATCCAAAAATAAATGATGGAGAGATTCCTCGTAGGCAAACTACTATGCACCAGCCTCCATCAAAAAATAGAACAACGAGGAAGGAGCCCCTTCATCCTGACCAATCGGTGCCAGCCAATAACCGCCTTCTTCTCTCTTAGTTATTCGCATGCTGATGAAGCTGAGAATTGGCCAGATTCAATTAGAGACCAAACTCTTCTATCTGAAACTGAAATTGAAGGGAGAAGGATAGCCTCAATTCAAGCACTTATAATTTGCATTATAGAAGAGCTTACTAAAGGTAGGTCCTATTGCCCATCCTCAATGAAGTCTGAAACTTTTGCATTCAAATGAAGAGGGAGAAAGTGAATGCCATTTATCTCATCATGTAAACTCTTGCGTCCCAACCATCGGTCATACCAATAACTGATTGACATGCCATTGCCAACAATCCACCTCTCAGAACTACACACAAAATCCCACACCTTGCAGAGACCTGGCATGATAAAAGATGAATTTATAGATTTTTTTAAGCTTCCATCCACTGCCATAACCCTTCCACAAAGAAACAAAGCAAAAAGAGAATTCTCCATTTTGATGTACCAACATAATTTAGCGAGCATTGCAAGATTTACATCTATGAGGTGACAAATGCCCAACCCACCTTCCCTCTTGGGCATGCAAAGCTTATCCCACTTCACAGTAACAGCCTTTGAGAGACAAGGGTCCCCACTCCAAATAAAGTTACGAATCCATTTCTCCATTTGACTCAGAGCAGAAGCTGGCCAAAGATAAACAGAGAAGTTATGTATAGGGATACTACTCACCACTGTTTTCACCAGTTCTACTCTTCCAGCCATTGATAAAAGTCTGCCCTTCCATCCAGCTAATCTAGCCTTTATCTTATCTATCAATGGGAAATTTGCTTCCTTTTTAAATCTTCCTTTACAAAGCTCCACATCGAGATATCTGGTAGGGAACTTGCAATTTGGAATCTTTAAAACCTCCTTTATTTTGTGCCTTATGCTTTGAGGAATTGAATTAAGAAAAATCTTGCTCTTCTGAAGGTTGATTTGTTGACCTAAGGCTGCCTGGTATGAATCCAAGAAATTCTTAAGATGTTTGATGCCACACAATTCTGCATTCATAAAAATCAATAGATCATCTGCATATGGGATGGGGTTTCAATGTTCCTCGGGCCTGGAATACCTTTCATCAATCCTCTATTCCGAAGGTCACGAAGGCCTCTACATGGAGCCTCTTCAACAATAATAGATAACATCAGTGAAAGAGGGTCACCTTGGCGAAGTCCTCTACCCACATCAAAAAAAACCAACAGGGCCTCCATTAAGAAGCACATAGAGCCTTGTTGATTTTAAAATCTGCTCAGTAGATCCACATTTGGGAGAATCCAAACTTCTGCATTACATCAAAAAAGAAACTCCACTCTAGCGTATCAAATGCTTTCTGAATATCCAACTTTAAGCCAATACTCCCACCAAAGAATTTAGTTGACATCATATTAGTGAGCTCTGATGCAACTCCAATATTAAAGAAGATAATTTTACCTTTCTGAAAAGCCCCCTACTCTTCAAAATGATGCGAGGCAGCAAAGAAGACAATCTCATAGCCAAAATCTTAGGAATTAGCTTAAAGAAGAAATTTCCTAAGCAGATTGGCCTAAATTGCCCAACTTTAGATGCATTGTCAACTTTGGGAATCAATGTAAGGAAGTTGCTATTTACTCCCTTTGTAACAATCCCTTCAGAAAAAAAAAAAAAAAAATTGGATTGCTTTGCAAACATTGAAACTCACAATATCCCAGCATACTCTAAAGAAAGTACCTAGAAATCCGTCTGGGTCTGGAGCGCTAGTGGGATCAAGATCAAAAATAACCCCTCTTATTTCTTCATTTGTAGGAATTGCAGACAGCATTGAATTATCTTCTGCGGTTAGGAGCTCAGGAATAACTGAAAGAATCAAATCACATCGCATTGCATCTCATTTTTTGGGAAAATTTTCAAAATGAGAAGCTAGATGCTGGCCAACTTCATTAGGATTCGAGAGAACCACTCTGTCGTCTCTTTGTAGAACCCTAATAACATTTCTTCCTCTTCTAATTTTTGCTGATAAATGAAAGAACTTTGTACATCGATCACCTTCTTTTAACCACCTAATTCTAGACTTCTCAGCCCAGAATTTCTCTTGGAGCATCATTGCTTGGTCCAATTCTTGACGAGCGGCTCGTTCCTACTCAAAAAGATAGTCATTAAATCCATCAGCCTCTATTGCATGTTGCACCGATTCCAGAGAAGCCTTAATTTTTTCCACTTCCATATCCACATGAGGGAAGACTTCCTTAGCCCAGGACCTGAGAATGACTTTAAATCTTTTTAATTTTTTAATTACGATAAACATCGGAGTCCCCCGTAGAGGTTCCTCCCAAGAAGATCGAACCACCTCCTTAAAATCCTGATATTTTGCCCAAAAACGCTGCATTCTAAAAGGAACATTAGAAGGACGAGGAATCTCCTTACAATCCAAGATTATGGGAGAGTGGTCCGAATCGCCTCGAGGAAGAACACGCTGAGAGCATCCTGGAAATTGTTACATCCATTTTTCATTGCAAAGAGATCGATCCAGGACAATTCTAACATTTCCTGATTGTTTGTTATTAGACCAAGTGAATTTCAGCTCTGAAAATGGAACAGTGAGTAGACATGCTGAATCCATGAAAGCCGCAAAATCATCAGATGATCCAACATTGTATCTACCAGGACCGCACTTCTCATGAGAGAAAAAGTAAGAGTTGAAATCACCCATGACTAACCAAGGAAGGCCAGAACCAGAGATCCCACTCAGGTCACACCATAAAATGATGTCTCACTGCTCGGAAACAACTTGCATGAATAAATGAGCAAAAAAAACGCACACCATTTGCCTCAATAAACAAAGAGAGGTGCTGGTTGGAGTCAACACAACCAAAGGGCTTGATATGACTGCATCCTTCCAAAAAAACCAGACATTTGATTTTGCCTCATTCCTCTTGTTGTGCAAAAAATTCATCCCATATCCCAGAGAATTGAAAAAAAATTGGGCAATGGAATGGGTCAATCTTCGTTTCAGCTATGCATAAAAAATCCGGACAATGTTCTCGAATCAATAACCGCAACTCTGCATGAGCATGAGCATTGCCAATTCCCCTGATGTTCAAAAAAAGGAACTTCATTGGGAAACATTGCGGAAAATCTAGTGGTGCGGCGACCAGCTGCGCCCACTACAGTAGATTGATTAAGCAGCCCATCCACTACCCCTACCTCTTGTCGCCGTTTCCCTTTTTTTGTTGCATCTCGAGCTGAAGACTCAGGCATAGTATCTTTTGATCGGTTAGGACGATGAATAACTGGGCTGAAGTCTCGACCATCCTCCTCCGTAGATCTGGACAAGTCATATTGCACCACCACAATACGCCCATTTTCTTGAGTTGCTATTGACATTGGCGACTCAGAGTCAGCTAGAACAACCTCGAGCTGACCTCCCTCCACAAAGTTGTTGGGCGTATAAACTGGGTCGCTCAAAATGGGTAGAAACTGGTCGTGGGTCGGAGCACCCATTCCTAAATCAAAGCCACCTACCTCTTCTCATTATTCTGAAAATTTTGTGTAGGATCTCTCTCACCTCCTCTTGAGAGTTGGGAACTAATGCAATATTATTCCCTTCCACCAATTCAGTTCCTATAATTCCTCCATGTGATAAGATATTAGATAAATTTTGAGTGCTAGTGGCCAAAAAAGGAGCGTTGGGATCTTTGTTTCCTAGTTGAACACCCCCTACCACGTCATCACCTTGCATAGCTATACTTTCCTCCACCACCATAGGAACCACTCTAGGATGCCATTCCTGTCACCGACGCTGAACCTCAGGCCGTAGAGGAGCTTCTTGTGCCTCACCTTCATTCCCATTGCCTCTCCTACTCACTGGACAGTTGTCCGAACGATGGCCATATTGATGACAAGAGACACATCTAATAGGAGGATCTTCATACTCAACTATCTGCTTAAAAACAAAAATTTCAGAGGAATGCAAATGTTGTCTCTCTACAAAGATCTCCTCAGTTCGCATTTGTGAATCATCAAGATCGACACAAACTCTTGCAAAATGCCCATAAACAGATTCACGAGTTTGCCTATCAATAGCAATAGGTCTCCCAACTGCTTTGGCCATAGTTAAGAGAATTTCCTCGTCCCAATATTCTTGTAGCAGGTTTGGGAAACGTACCCACATGAGCCTATGAGTAATCTCTTCATGATCCACTCTAAATTCAGGTCTCCACCTTTGGAATCGCAGAAGTTGTCCATCTATTCTGATAGGCCCTTTTTTCCAAACAGACATCATATCTCCTTCAGAGAGAAAGCGAAACAAAACAAAGCCTTTTCCCAAGGATTTTAATAGAACCTCTTCCTTTGCCGCCCAGGAAGACTTGACCATTTTACGAATCGAATCCATGGTTGTCTGACAGAAGTTTACTCTACCGAGGAGAGCAAACTTTAGTTTATCCATCTGTCTAACGTAAGCTGCCTGTGGAATTTTAATGTTAGTTAGATTACCAACACGAACAAGAGAAGGAAGGCTCTCCACAGATGGTAGAACTGAACCTCCAACCACACCAGCATAAGAATGCCTGCTAACATCCTCAGGAACCTCTTGCAAATCAACCTCGACCTCTTGAACTGTAGGAGGGCGAGAACCCCTTCTTGGAATCAAGTGCGATTCCGCCAGAAGAAAGGGGTCACCAATATTATCAAAACTGCCATTAGCCTCCAGGACTCTCCGATTATGGTCGCCAAGCACAGGCGGTTTAAGGGAAGGAACCCTAGAAGCTCTTTCGCTCTCGCTCTTGCTCACTCATATTTTCTTCACTTTGTTGACCTTAAGCTAAAAAGGATAATGTAAAGAATAGTTCTTAAGAAAATAAATAAATAAATAACAAACAAAGATGAACTGAGTAGAAACTTTTTTTTTTGTAAGAATATAAGGAAAAACTTACAACATTCAATGTTAACAGATATAGTCATGCCAAAGGGATTGATATTAATTCTTGTTGTGCATGAGTGTATATGACATGATTTAAATGGCAATAGATTTGTTCGAAAATTGTAAGATGTTGTGCAACTACATAAGCATAGGGTATGATGCCATTTCATTAAACAATTACCTTGTCTTCTGGGTAGAGATCATCTTCTTTTTTTTTTTTTTTTTTTTTTTTTTTTGTAACAGGGTAATTTATTAAGAAGGAAAAAACATCCAAATAGGAGAGAAAAAAAGAAAAATACAGCTGACGCCACTAGCCCAACTTGCTGTCTCCACCTTCGGCAAGGCCATCAGTAGAGAAAGCAAGCGAGCATCCTAGCCAAATCTAAATCTGTGCATATTCGCACCATCATTCACAAGCTCTGCTACAATGCGATTAGGAAATTCCACTGAAATCTCAGACAGGCCAGATTTAGAGGCCTTTTTAGCTAGAAAATCTGCAATGGGGTTAGCTTCCCGAAAGCAGTGAGTTATTTTCCAAGAAATGGATTCCAAATAATGAAGAAAAGAAATCCATTTTTGGAGAGCAAACCAGGGGATCTGCCTTCGTTGAATCGCAGACACCACAGACGCCGAGTCTGATTCTATCCACACATGTGTCGCATTATGAGTCTGCGCCATTGCAATCCCTTCCAATACCGCTTCAAACTCAGCCTCGTATATCTTCTTAATACCCAGGAAAATGCTAAAAGAGTCACAAACCTGGCCTTCACTGTTTCGCATCACACCACCTGCTCCAGCTTTACCAGGGTTACCCAAGGAACTACCATCCACATTGATCTTTATCCAGCCAGGGGCCGGTCGACACCAGTGCACCTCAAGGGGTGGAGAAGAATCTGAGGGAGAAATCGATAAGCCCAGATTCCTGCAGCATAAAACGTCTGAAACTGCCTTAACCTCTTTGCATGAACTGCCATGACATAGAATCAGCTCCTGTCTGATGGATTCAAAAATAAATTTAGCCTGTCTTGCCTTAGCCTCATGCCTTCTTTGATTTCTCTCCCACCATAGATGATAAGTAATTAGCAGAAATCCCATCTTCCATGGCTTTTTAACGTTGAGGCCAGTAGCTCTTCTCTTCCACCATAGTAGGAAGTTAGCAATCGACACCTGGTTTTTCCACTGAATCCCAAAACAATTAAAAAATTTTTCCCATATAGAAATAGAGAATGGGCACTGAAGAAAAATATGATCGATATTTTCTTCGGCCATCCCACAGAGATAACAGCAAGAGGCCAAGTAGACACCTTTGCTTTTAATGATCTCGTCTGTAGGAAGCTTACAGTGAACCAGCCGCCATCCAAAAGTAGAATATCTAGGGGGTAAGTCCTTTTGCCAAATTAATGAGGCCCAGGGCACCTTAGGCGACTCCTTTCTGATGACCTCCCAAGCTGACGCCGTGGAGAAATTCCCCATAGGCGTTAAAGACCAAACACTTACATCTTCCGTCTGCACACTGGGAATTTTAATCTTTTTTATCTGATTGAAAATCTGCTTAAGCAAAGGAGCATTTACCTCTGGAAGATGCCATTGTCCCTCTCTAATAAAATCTCCCACTGTAGCAGAAGTGATTAGAGAACTGGAATTATCTAAGTTGATCTCCTCCATTATAGATCTCTGTCCCCACCATTTATCCTTCCAAAAATTAGCAAGAAGACCATTACCAATAATCCATCTTTCCTTTTCGTCCACAAAACTCCACATTTTTTTGATTCCTGAGGCAATAGAGGAGGGGCGACAGTCTCTAAGAGTTCTTCCATCTTTCTTGACAAACCTAGCTCTGAGAAAAGCAGCAGCAGTAGATTTCTCCTTTCTCATTCTCCAAACAAGTTTGCAGAGCATGGCCTTGTTAGAATCTCTAAGCCTCCTTATTCCCAGACCCCCTTCCACCTTTGGCTTGCACAAGGTGTCCCACTTGACAGTGATCGACCTCACCGTGTCAATCTCCCCTGTCCAAATAAAATTCCTCATCCATCTCTCCATCAGAGAGATGAGGGATGTAGGCCACCAGTAAACTGAAAAACTATGGGTAGGCATTCCAGAGATAACAGTTTTTACCAATTCCACCCTCCCCGCCATTGACAAGAGCTTGCCTTTCCAACCTGCCAGTCTACTCATAATCTTGTCCATGATCGGAAACAAGGCCTCCTTCTTTATTCTTCCCTTGAAAATTTCCACTCCAAGATATTTGGTAGGAAAATTACACACCGGGATGCCCAGAATGTCAGAGATGCACTGCTTCCTGGCAAGAGGGATTTTTCCCAAGAAGAGCTTGCTTTTTTCTAAGCTCATACATTGGCCTAAAAATTCCTGATATTTAAGCAAAAAATCCTTTAAATTTCTGACATACCTCATAGTGGAATTGGAGAAGAAAAAAATATCATCTGCAAAGAGGATATGACTAGGGGTAGAGGATATGACTAGGGGTAGGGACGCCTCTTGGACCCTGAAGCGGCTTCAATTTATTCAAGTGAATCAAGGACTTAATCTCTCTGGACAAAACTTCTTTCGCAATAATAAAGAGTAAAGGAGAGATAGGGTCCCCTTGTCTTAAGCCTCTCTCAACATCAAAGTACCCCTGCAGGCTTCCATTGACCATAATTGATATCTTAGTCGATATCAATATCTGATGCAGCCATGTAACCCATTTCTCAGAGAATCCAAACTTACGAAGAACCAGAAACAGGAAATGCCACGAAATAGTGTCATAAGCTTTTTTAATGTCAATTTTAAGGCCAAGACCACCCCCTCTTGTAGAAGCAAACATCATATTAGCAAGCTCTGATGCGAGACTGATGTTCGAATGAATTAATTTCCCTTTTTGAAAAGCCCCTTGCTCTTCTGAAATCAGACGAGGAAGGAACTTTTCAAGTCTCAAAGCCATCACTTTTGATATGACCTTGCAAAAAAAATTCCCCATGCATAAGGGGCGGAATTTGTCCAGAGAGGAAGCACCTTCCACTTTAGGGATCAGCACCAAGAAATTGTTGTTTATCCCTCTAGGCATATAACTGGAGCTAAAGAAATGGCGAGTTGCAGAACATACCTCCCTTTCAACAATATTCCAGCATCTCCTAAAAAAAGCTCCTGTAAATCCATCTGGACCTGGAGAGCTGTCCGGGTCGAGCTCCCATATTGCCTTCTTTATCTCTTCATCACCCGGGATAGAATCCAAGAAAAAAATATCGTTTTGTTGAAGAACCGTGGGAATGGAGTCAAGAAGGTCCACATGATCTATAGTAAGGGTGGCTTTGTGGACATCCTCATAAAATTGCACAATGTAGTCTCCCATCTATTTGTGACCTTCCACAATGGTCCCATCTTGTTTCTTGAGGTATCTAATGGTATTTCTAATTCTTCTCATTTTTGCAGACAAATGGAAGAATTTAGAATTCCTGTCCCCCTGCTTCATCCATCTGATTTTAGCCTTTTCCGCCCATAGCTTTTCATGCAAATCCAAGGCTTTAATCAAAGAAGTTTTTGCATCTGCTTCCCTAGCAAAAGAGTGGTCATCTAACCCGTTGGCTTCAATGTCTAACTGCACCTGCTTTAAATTTTTTTTTGCATCTTCAAGAGCTCTATCAATGTTTGGAAAGGAGGTCTTAGCCCAGTTTTTCAAAACTTCTTTTAATTTTTTCAGCTTGAGCATGAGGACGAAGATAGGGTTCCCTTGAAATCCATTCACTCCAAGATGAGTTAACCACAGTCTCAAAATCTGTATGGTCTATCCAAAATTTGTGAAACCGAAAAGGGGCATTAGTCGGTCTCTGAGACAGAGCTGAAGTGACCATAATAGGGGCGTGATCCGAGGCAATTCGATCAAGGACTGTTTGGGCACAATCCTGAAATCGAGATATCCATTCGTCCTTACAGAAGCTTCTATCCAACACTGCGCTAACATTACCTTTGCGGCGGTTGTTGGACCAAGTAAACTTCATTCCAGAAGAAGGCACTTGAGCCATTACACAAGCATCAACCATGGCTCCAAATTCAGCTGCCGACCCCATACTGAAGTTGCCTGGCCCTCTCTTCTCATGAGATTGCAAGGTTGCATTAAAATCACCCATAATTGCCCATGGAGTAGGGGACTGAGGAGAATCAGCCATCAACTTCATCCACAAAGATCTTCTTTTAGCTCTAAAGCTACTCGCATGAACGAAAGAGATCTGAGCAGTAATTGAGTCCGATGTAATAGTAACCGAAATATGCTGCTCTGACTCAGCAATAATTGTAGGAATATTTAAATTCCTCTTCCAAACTATCCATAAATTTGGGGCCTTTCCGACCCGAGTATTATGAATAAAATTGCAACAGAATCCCAATCTATTAAAGAATAAATTAGGGAAATTAGTTACCTCGATCATTGGCTCCGCAATGCAAAGAATATCAGGATCCTTTTCTTTCACAAGTACACGTAAGGCGTTCTTACCAGAGGCCTTCTTCATACCCCTGATATTCCAGAAGAGCAGCTTCATAATGTCACTTTTTGGTATGGGTCTGATGAGCCGACTTGGCTGTCTGCTCCTTTTCCATAATAACTTTTCCCTTCCTTGCTGCCGCCTCCTCTGAGCGTAAAGCATTATCAATAGCAGCAACCTCTGGATGGTGAACAATAGCACGACCTCCCACCAGCTGGGTGGGAGGAAGGCCCTTTACGACATGCTCGGACACCACCCCTTCCTCACCTCTACCGCCTCTGCCACCTCTCATTGATCCTCGACCAGCATGACCTCCATGGTAATTAATATTACGTCGAGGCCTTAAGTTCCAAGCTGCAAAAGATTCCTCCAAGTGGTTTCCAGCCCTTGGAGTAGCATCATCCTCTCCCTGCTCGCTTCCTTCCAAAGAGTCAGATTCCCCGTCGGATACCGTATTGATGTGGTCCGACCCATATTCACCCTCACCCAATGGATTATCCACCATATTTGGCTCCAGATCCTCCCTGCACTGATTATTGTTAGAATTCGGCCCTCCCAAATTCTGTGAAAGGATATTTCCATAGTTAGAAATATTCTCTTTGTCTAAGTCAACCACCAGATTTCCCTCCACAAGGCAATTCATATCCCCATTCACTGTTTCCATAACCGTAGGAGGGAAATATTCTCCTACCAATCTGGGACTCCTCACACGGCTGGGGCTGGCCGCTTTTGTAGTCGACCCTTCTCTCCCAACTCCGGTGAGGTTACCATGGACATGATCATCTGCGACAAAACTGCCATTATTCTGGGCAACAGGCTTTCTTTCGTCCCACTTATCGCGGCATTGGTTGGCCATATGGCCCAGTTTTTTGCATAAGGTGCATCTTGAGAGATCGTCCTCATACATCACCCGCTGTTTGAACCAGAAAATGATGTTTGTACCAGGTTTCTTTCGTTCCACTTGGATCTCCTCCACCCTGGCTCCGACCAACTCGACCTCAACGAGGACTCTGGCGTAGTTGCCCATGGTGCCATTCAATGTTTTGCGATCCAAAGCTATAGGCCTCCCTGCGGCTTTGGCCATTGTCAGAAGGATTTTTTCATGCCAGTACTCCATTGGGAGTTCAGGGAAACGAACCCAGACTAGTTTAGTTTGGGTGTGATTATCATGGATACTAAATTCTGGCCTCCACCTCTGAAATCTAATCACCTGAGTCCCAACTTTTATGGGTCCTCGCCTCCATACCGATGACATATCCCCCTCCCTCTCAAAGCGGAAGAGAATGAAACCCTTCCCTAGAGGAGCAAGATTAACCTTCCCCTTCAAGTTCCATAACTTTGCCGAATCACGACGGATATCATCCATGGAGATGAATCTGAAATTCACCCTTCTGATTAGGGAAAAAGAGAACGTTTGAAGTTTCTCTTCATAGGCCTCTTGTGGTACCACCACCTTAGTCAGAGGCCCAGCGCGGATAGGCTCTGGAAGGTCATCCACATATGGCAACCCCTTCATTGACACAGCAGCATAGGATCGACGACCTTCAGCATCTCCTCCAGGACGTTGGCCCCCCATTGCTGCACCCTCCAGAGGCCTGAACTCCTCAGGCACTATTTCTCTAGGATCCTCTACTGAAGCATAGCCATGGTTGGGAGCAAGGCTCCAGAAATCAGTGATCAACCGTTGTTTACTTCTATCCGGTGGCCGGCCTCCGGCAGGGACAAAAAATTCCGGCCCAGTTTCCAATCTCTCCTCTTCCTCTCTCATCGTCCTCTCCCAGTTTCCACCATCTAAGCTGTTTTCTTCTTCTTGTCTTTGATCACTATGCTTTCCTATTGAATTAGAAAAAAGTTACAATAACTAAAATTCTTTTTGAGTGCCCAAATTAATAGGAATTGAGACCAACCCTATAGAATTTTATTAATCAAGACAAAGTACATATGGTTGGAGCACCATATGTACTTTAGGCCACCCTTAATTTTAAATTTATTTAAACAAAGTGCAAAAAAATGAAAATACATTTGGTGAGTCTGGTAGAAGGCACATGCAGCCTTATCTACAGAGATAAAAACAACCACTCGGATTTACTTCTCTCCTTTTTTTTTTTTTGGTGGGGGGGGGGGGCTGGTGTTGAGGGGTGGGGGGGGGTTGGTGGGTGGGTGGGAGTCTTTATGTAGAATTCTTAGTAATCTCTACTTTGTGGATCTCTACATTTTTGGCCGAACGTGCATTTAATGTTTACTCTTTATTTTCTACCATTACACCAAGCTTGCTAAAATTGATATATCATTTTGCTATGCTTTACATTTGACAGGTTAAGGATATATAAGTTAAGTTACAATAGGAGTAGACGGTGATGTAGACAATATATCCATAAAATTTTTAGCACTAGCTGAAAGGACCAGAATTTCTAGGTGGCCCCATCTAGAGACTTATTTGAGAAGACCATATTCCTACCATGTGGCATGTCAAATGGGGATGTAATGTTTGTGGACAAGTGGATTAGGTTCCCCCCCACTCCTACTTGGAAATGATAAAATTTATCTGCTAATTTGAGTAGTAAATAAACAATGTTTTACCTGTACAAAACATGTATAGATAGGGTTACTAAAGTCAAAAGCCACAAAACTCACTAGTAATGAAGAAGTATAAGCCACAAGTTTCCTCCAAAACCATAGATAGTAATTTATTTACATCAACTACTATTTTTTAGCCAAGTTTCCTATTGAATGGGACAACAAATTTTTGGGGAGAGGTAGACCCCAAGTTCTCTTGTTCATATGTGAAGTTTAACCTCAAGGAGTTTGCCAGTGGATAACTCAAGCATTGAAATATTCACGATCATAGAGATGACATAGAGGGGGCTGTATGGATTATTGAGATATGCATGGACAGAGGGTAAAAATTTGAATTTGAACTTTAAAATTGACACCTATGAGTTCATACATTTCTCTGCCATATCCATCATTTTAAATATATTATATTTTCTTGCTTCTATTTTAAAACTTATTTGTTGTCTTATTTATACACTTTCACTAAGCCTTTTTCTTTCTTCCCTAGTAGAGCTTGCCTATACTATGGTTATAACTGAGAACTGTGATGTATATAGTTTTGGGGTACTAGCACTAGAAACAATTATGGGAAGGCATCCAGGGGAGCTCATCTCATCTTTAACGTCACTAGTTGGTCAAAAGATGTTGTTAAGGGATATGTTAGACCCATGCCTCACCTTTCCATCAGATCCAAAGGTGGCGAAGGAAGTGATTTCTGTTGTGAGAATAGCACTTGCATGTTCACGTAGTCACCCACAATCTCGTCCAACTATGCATCAAGTATTAGAAGAGCTACTTGTTATCCGACCATCATCTATGGAGCATTTTCATACAGTTTCTGTAGGTGACCTAAATGATATTGACGTGCAATAATTGTGATCGAAGATTCATTTGACCTACAGGGGATTGAGGCGATTCATTTCAGACTACACTCAAAATTAAACAATAGTTCTCAAGGTCAGCCTTATGTTAATTGCTTCTTCTTCTTCTTCTTCTTCTTTTTTTATTTTTAAATCCAATGTTTAAACTATATAACCTTTTGGGCTTTTGATAGGGATGGCATGGCTGAAGTTCTCATTGTAGACCACACAACTAGTCTTTATTTCTTTGGAGGTGTTTCTTTTTTTAAAACATTTTTTTTTGTTTTTTTTTGCTTAAGGTCAACAAAGTATATGTATTAAGAATGAAATAAAGAATACAGAAAACAAACCTAAATCTTTTCTGAAAACATTTGTAATTATGAGTTCTCTATTTTAAAATATATACTTAGCATTGGTAGTTATTTATTTTAATTTTACTAAATGAGGTTTTGCTAATGTCAATTTAATTCATCATGATCCCTTTCTTAATTTGGAACTTAGAAGTGAAGTTGAAGGAAGCCACAAAGATTCTTTTGTTTCAGCCTCATGTTGTAGTGACAATTGGCTTCAAGGGGTTCTCTTTTCAACTCCTTAGACAATTATGTGTTAACATTCGACCACTTTTCTTTTGTAGTGAAATAAAGACTAAAATTTTGGTTATATATGATATTGAGGGAATATGAAGAATTCAAGGTTCAGATATATGGGTCAGTTTTCATGGCACAAAAGGTTCCCAAAGACGGTTGGACTATGCAAGATGAAACACCATGGCCAGGGACCAATATATTGGATCATCCAACTAAGGTGCTATTCTATTTACAATAGCATGATCTGAGTACCATTAATAGCAGGAGAGCTGTTAAGAGCATGCCTTTCTAGTTGGTTGATATGTGTTAAAATACCATAGTTAACCTAGAACGTATTCTTCATAAGAATGTTGTCTAGCTTAGTATCATTTCGTCATGATTTTTGTGCTTGGACGGGGGATCCAATATGTATAATATTTGATAAACATGTTTCTGTCCTTGTAGTGCATTTATACACAAAATGTGTTATCTTTAAAATGTCTGCTTATGAAGCATTTTTTTTTTTCTAAAACTAAACTTCATTTAAGGACAAGAAAATGCTAAAGTAGTTGGGATCCATACTGGTTCCTTTGTTTCTCAACATATGACTTATGCAACAGATATTTCTTGGACAAAATGGTGTTCGTGATACTGAAGGAAATGAATTGCCATGTTTGGTTTATGTTTCTCGAAAGTAGCCACCGGAATTTGATCACCACAAAATAGTTGAGGACATTAAATACTCTGATAAAGCCCAATCTTATTTCTTCAGCTGGCACAACTTTTTTATTTTTTTTATTTTTTTATTTTTTTTATTGAATGTGAGGGTCTTTGTAATATTCATTTCCAATGCACCTTATCTTTTGAATGTTGACTGTGATTATTATATAAGCAGGATGTGTTTTTGGAAGGCAAGCATTTTATGGCTATGATGCCCATGTAAAGAAGAAACCTCTTAGAAAGACATAAAATTGGTAGTTGTGTTGTGGTTCTTGGAAGAAGAACAAAGATTGTGAAAAAAGATATAAGGGGACAAAAGGAAATATCTTCGACATAAGCATCCTACCCCTGACTTGGCATGACTCACATTGGCTCATATAATCAAATTAATGTAGAAGTAGTTGAGTTGTGGCACCTGAACAGAGAACTCCTGCTGCAGAAGAGGAATCTCGCATGCCAACTTTCTTCTGGATAATCCCAATTGGCTGTCGTTGCAGGGGTTTCTAAGGTAATAGTATTTCCATTGCTATAAAAAATTTTGATTGCCCTTTGCATGTTTAGATATATCCAACTTTAGTATTATCTTGATGAATAGTTTATTTTGTTCTTTGCAGTGTGATTAGATGTCTACTATAGGAAGAGTGTGAGACCAATTGAGATTGAGGTTTGTTTTTCTGATTTTGTCCAACTTAAAGTATTTTCTTGATGGTTTTTTCCTTAATTTTTTAGAGAACGGTAAGTGTTCATAGTGTAAATGCCTTTTCAAATTTACTCTCACTCTATGCTCTGCAACTATGTCACTTCTAATCATGTATCTTTATTTTCTATTACTGTTACAATGTCCAACATATCTTCCTTCTACAAGTTTACGTGTTCAAGTATGGTTTGTCACATGACGTATTTCGTCACTATGATCTTGAGAAGTGTTGGATACCTCCTCATGATCAAAACTTGGCTTCTACTTGGCAACATGTAGCTGCAATCCCTAGTAGCGGCCAGGGGACAGCTAGGGGAACGGAATCTCAGGGTTAGAGGTTTGTAAATTTATAGTGGTTTTCGAGATTTGGGACTTTTTTGAGAGGTGACACTGATGCTTACGCATGAGTTTGTTCCTTTCGTTCCTTTTCCATTTTCGTTTGATGACTAAAAGGGTCAACATGGTGGTGCTTTGTTTGGAATTTTGGATTTGTGATTCCATTATAGTCAGCAAGGTTTTAGTATATACAGTATCGGTATATGTATCGGTACTATTTTGGAAATTATTCCTCGGGATATTTTGGATATCAAAGTATATTTTGGATTCAGATCCTCCCTAGTGGCATAGGATGCCCAGAGCACATCGATGACTTGGAGACTAGAGATGCTCGTGAAGTTTTCACCACTATAAGGTCTGAGAAAGGTCATAATGTACATGATTTTAACCCTTCTTTACCGAGAGACTGATGGTGGATCAAAATTTTTTATAGAAATTTCAAGGTAAAATGGTCTAATCTGACTTGATATAGTGATTTACATACCTGGCCTAATGCTCCTTCAAATAACAAATTTCCCCTTCTCTAACTCTGGTTGCCAATTTGGCCTCTCCCTATAGACATCGCATCCTAAATTGTTAAATCAGCTCTTGGATACATATTGATCGCCCAAATAGCGATTTTGAGAGATGGGTTCTGCTTGAACATGATTGAGACACCTCTGTGTCCTTTGAAAAGTTGTGACCAACTTACAGGAGGCTGTGTGGGATGCTGATATTGTGATAAATGGGTTGCCATCAACTGAAACCCATGAGGTGTTTGAAGAGATCAGTAGGTATTGGAAGGAAAGAATCACTGTTCCCATCATCATTTCTCTGTCTAAGGGTATAGAAGCTGCATTGGAGTCTGCCTCGCACATAGTAACACCCTCACAGATGATTTTTCGGGCAAGTAAGACTTCTATTTTTCTTAATTTCATCATTTTTTTCTTTGATTTCAATGAATGATCTGTTTAGACATGTTTTATAGCTTACATTTTAAGGTCCTTTGTTGAATTCACCAGTGGATTTGCTTCTGTTGCTCTGTGGGAGCAACTAAGTGCTTCTTATGGTGCCTGATTTTGTGAACACCCCTTGTTTAAGTCTAGTGATAATCTGAGCCTGAAGACTGCTATATCTGTGTCTATCTTATTATAAATTAGAAGACACACTGGCCCCAAAAAAAAGGAAAAAAGAAAGCTTTGAATCAGAATTGATAAAAATGATTCCATGGCGCTCTCTTCGGAGGCATTTCTTTGATTGAGTGGTGAGTTAATGAAATCTCAGTCCTCTCTTGGACAAATGGAATTGGTAATATTAGAGACTTCTTCCATTCACCATGGGGCTTCCTACTCACTGCATGCAAAGTCGATATAAGTGAGCTTATGCTTCTCCAATTCTAATCACAGAAATGCTATGGTGGTCATAGGCCATGGGGTACCCCAGGTGTGAGAATGCAGTAAGATTCATTGAAGTAATGATAATAATCAATAGCTTAATTTATTTCCTCTTAACCTGATTTCATAGGCTTATAGTAGTAGAGATTTATGATTCCATATCTAGAGAAATGTGACTAGTATTGTCTAATCTACATCTTGACACATCAAGCACTTAACTTAGATGTGATATGTAGTTGTCATTCCTTGAGAAATCTCAAGATTTTGACATCCTCCATTGTTAATTTTTATCATTTTTATCCCTCTGCATAGGGAAATTTATTTGCTACAAATTATTTTCTTTGTATGTTGATTCTGTAAATCTTGTCCCTCTTGTGTGTCCTTTAACTTCAATTTCCTTCTAACTGAAGAACAAATGTGTGCCCTGCAGCTGGAGTGCCCATGGAGAATACACTTTACCTTGGAGGACCAAATATTGCATCAGAGATCTACAAGAAGGAATATGCTAATGGTCGAATATGTGGATCTGAAAAGTGGAGGAAACCACTGGCTAAGTTTCTGAGGCAACCTCATTTCATTGTCTGGGATAACAGTGACCTTGTAACTCATGAAGTTTTGAGGGGCTTAAAAAATGTATACGCTATTGGAACTGGTAAGGTTTCAGTCTCTAATTATTCTTGACGGGACTTATCTAAATAATGAACCAAAACCTTGTGGATCAAACATGGTTCCTGTTCCTATCTGTCAATAGAAAAATGGGTTTGTTATTTCTAGAATCATTAAGAACAATTATATGTTTCAGAATTAACTTTATAGGATCACCTTCTTGAATTGGTTGAACAAGAATGGTTGCTGCTCTAGCCAATGAGAGTGCTACCAGCAAATCAGTATATTTTGCACATTGTACATCAGAGATGATATTCATTACTCATTTGTTAGCGGAAGAGCCTGAGAAGCTTGCAGGGCCTTTGCTTGCTGACACTTATGTAACCGTGATGAAAGGTCGCAATGCATGGTGTGGTCAAATGTTAGCCAAGGGAGAATTAAGCCTAGATATGGGTGATAGCATCACAGGCAAGGGAATGATTTAGGTATGGATCCTGGTCCTAGTTCTTTCTTGAGTGCATCTATTCACATGGTATGATGTGTTAGTCTTGTACAGGTTGACTCTTAAAAAAGTTATAGAGGGCAGACCTAGTGCATGATGCTCCCACCACTGCGGAGTTTGGGGAGGGTCATAATGTACACAGCCTTACCCTCAGCTTCACGAAGAGGCTGTTTCCCAACTTGAACTCGTGACCACTAGGTCACAATTTTGACATTATAAAAGGGTCAATGCTAGTCCATAAAAAAATAATGAAAAAGGAATGGAGCCTTTTAGCTGATGCTATCATATGTACGTATCCAGTATAGACATTTTGGGTGGTTGATATTATTTTTCCCCTAAAAAAATTCTTCCCTATTTAGGTTTAATATATGAAGTCATGATTACCAATCTGCAAGTGGCCCAGAATTCTTGATCAGTTGTCTTTTGTTTCAGTAGCTTCTAAATTTATATGTATTACAAAACTTTCATTTGGGTATGTATAAATAGTAACTGCCAACAAGATGGTCCATCCTACTTGGTGCATTAGGATGGAAAACTAGAGATATAAAATCTCTATTACACAACCATGTCACTTCATTGTGATTTACCTGTACGAGTCATCTTGGATCCTACATTATTTACCAAATGGAGTTAGGAAGTTATACCAACCTGGCTAGTTGTGCCCACATTAAGAGATGGATATCATTGGACTTTAACAAATTCAAACTTTTTCCACACATGCTTAGTTTTTCTCTTGTGCACATGACCCCCCCCCCTTTTTTTCCTTCTTTGTTTTTCTTATTTACAACTGAATCTAGAGTGCTTACTCTGCCTTGTATTGCTCAGGGAGTATCTGCTGTGGGCTCCAAGGTTCTGGGATTTGACGATGGCTCCTCCTCCCTCAAAGAAGTCGAAGTAGAAGAAAAAGAACAGTGGTGCCTCTCGACGATTGCCTGCATTAATGGAGGCCATTGTAATCCTTGCATGGTGTCGAAATCTAGGATGTGGATGCATTCTTGGCCTTCTGTAGCTTCTAAGATGGCTTCATTGGCGGTGAGGTGGCTGAACCTTATGAAGGGAGTGATTTGGTTGAGGTAGAGATATTATGATTCCACCGCCTCCCAGTTGAACTCCAATTCCATGTCCAAGTCTTGAGCAACAACACCACCACCAGCACCACCAGCGCCGCCGTGCACCCAAGAACCACCGCTACCTCCGGTTCTCATTTGATGATGGTGAGGAGTTGGGGCAGCGGTGGTAACTGAAATGGAGGCAGCTGTGGTAGTGGCCGTTGTTGGCAGCATCAGCAAATTGTGGCTTAAGGGGTGCCGACTTAGGCGGAAAGAAAGGGCCCTGGCGAACTGATGCACCGATCTCTCAGTGGAATCGCCGTAAGGGGAAGCATTGGAGGAGATGATGGAGACTAGGCATTGAGCGGCGATCCAATCAGATTGAGATACTAGCTCCGCGTAATGGATCAACAGTTGCCACGTGTTCTGGTTCGATGGACCAGAGGGTAAGTGGCTGTGTGATGCTAAAGGAATCTGATTCTGGTTGTTGTGATCTGCGGGTCGCCGTTCATTGCCGAAGCCGCTACAGCTGCTCTGAACAATCGCCGGTGGTCCAACAACTACAATTTGGGAGAAAGGTGAATTAAGTCTTAGAATGGGGTCCAACAATTACGATTTGGGTGAAAGAAATATTAACTTATTGCAAGGGTATTTTTGGTACTTCGTATTTCATAACGGTATTTTAGTATTTAAAATAAAATATAGTTGTTGACATCAACAAATATGGTATATTCCTTAACAGTGACTGACGATAGGGGGTCTAAGGATAATTTGGTGAAACAGATGGGGTGGTCTTATAATTGTGGCATTCTCCAGGGGGTGGCGAGGTAAATTTCCCTTAAAATAAATAAAGTTTATCAAACACCATTCCCACAGGAAACGTTTCCAGAAACAAGGTTTACCAAACACCTTCAAATCCGTTTCTGTTCCCAGAAATGGGAATTTATGTTTCTGTCATTTCTTAAAAAAGAAACGGTAGAAACGCTATCAAATGGTGCCTGATCGTTACCAAAAAACAGAAAACATTTAAGATGGGCAGTGGCAATATTGCCTTGTATGTGCTTGTAATTAGAGATTCGTATATAAATAGAATTAGAATTTCTTACTCTCTTTGGTTTGATTTCTATTTGTATTTATTTGACTTATTTTTATTTTTACAAGTCTTTACATAATTTATAGCATTTAATTCTATTTATAATAAATTAGAATAAATCACAAATAACAAATATTACTCTCAGGCTATTTGTGATTTGTAGCAACAAATCATTTATGTTGATTTTTACTACCTTAAATGAGTATATGTGCTAAATTATTCAAAATCAATGGTAAATATGTAACTTCAGTATGTTTTATACTTTTCCAATAAAAATCTCCGAATCCTTTCATCTCTCTCGCTCGAAGCTCAAAGTCAAAGGTGAAAACTGAAACCTATGTTCTCATTATATAATCTATTTTATAAATAATAACCAAACGAATAATATTTGTGGTCCATAAATTAATGTCACAAATAATTTCTAAAAAATATTTAATAAATACAAATAGAAATCATACCAAAGAGAGCCTTACAACATATCATTTTTTTTTTCCTGATGAATAACAGCATATCATTATTCCACATACACCCAAACAACCTCACATAAAAAGAAAACTCCAAACCCATAGGACCCATATAGATTGACTTGCCATAAAACTGCTAGCACAATCCTCATTCAGGAAATACATACAATTAAACAGTAAGAAAATTTATAGTTTATCTGTTATTACAACAAAATTATATCCAATTATGTTATTCGATCGCCACCCATTAGCCAATACACTCACATTAATTATTTGGGAATCCAACACATGATGCATCTTCACTACCTACATTGGAGTTATTAGAACACCATGCATCTTCAGTGATGAACTGCATCCATGCATCATCTTTATCTTCATCTTCAACACATGACGATGATCCGATTGGCACATCTGGTGACATAGTTTCATAATCATTGATTATCCCTTGAGAACTCTCAACCAGTGGTAGACTGCTTGGCCCTTGTTCTTCAATTTCACCACATACACCATTCTTCTTGAAAACGTGACACAATGCATAAGTATCCTGATATGAATCATATATAGTTAGTCCAATACTTAACATATATGTACACTTCACATGACAATTGTGCTGTGCAGAGTAGTCTCTGTCAGATTTTGGCATATCTTAAGATTATATTCTTAATTCTCTCTAAAACACATTATTTACTTTTGATATTTTCTCTAGCAGACCCATATCCTCCATGACCCATATCCTCCATGACAAGTGTGCTATGCAAAGTAGTCTCTGTCCTACTTGAAACCAAATAAAAAGAAAATTAATACAAAGTGGTTCACGAAGGTCTTTATACAGTTGATTACCATTGCAGGAAATAGAGTCTTCCTCATATTAGGCTGCTTGATACTATTAATTCACAGCCTATCTAATATGATATTGAAAAATGAATTCTTGTGTTAGTTACCATTATGTCTGATGGACTAAGTAGGATTGTCTCTCTCCTCTATTGGTTCTATCATTGCTAGTAAGGGTAGGTAGATATAGTCCTTTTTGGCCAAAATATGAGATTTCTGTAAGCTTCATTTGATGTAGATGCACCTGCAATTACTCCAACTGCCGAAATTCCAGGCTATTATCGCAGGAATTGAAGCTGCAAACCGATTTGGAGTGCAGAGTTTATGGGTTGAATGTGACTCAGTCACGGTGGTTCGTCTTTTGCAGAAAAAAAAAATCCCTTGGAAATTTCGGCAAAGGTGGATTAATTGCTTACCCTACCTTGAAAGGGTGGAGTGGAAGACCACGCACTGCTTTCGTGAAGCAAATTCTGTAGCGGATTTCTTGTCAAAGTCTGCCGCTCGCTTTGAAACCTCTCTGCCAGTGACATCTTGGCCGGCCTTGGTCAAAATGGACCTGGACATGGATGCCTCGGGTCGTCCGAGATATAGACTGCTATAGCTCTAATTCAGTCACAGCCTATCTAATAATCTCAACTCTTTGTGGAGGAGAGTTGGCTGATGGCTTTTTCTGCTGATGGCACTGCTCTTCTCCGTTTAATTGTCTATATTTCGGTTGGGTGTTTTATCCCTTCTGTATTATATTTTTATCTCCTTTTTTAATACAAATGATATTTTAACGAAAAAAATACTTGGTTGGACCAGCATGACCGGCTGTGGAAGCCAAGGGCCAAGAAGAACTGGTCCAACCCAGATTTTTGTTCTAACAAGGGTTGGAAGTAGTTTAATTTAATATTAAGTCTTTTATTTTTCAAGTCATTTATTTTTCTCAAGTTTGTTTTGGGTAGGATACCTATGAAGTAGAGTCAGTAGTGTTAGAGTCTAAGTAGGAGTTTCATTATTTTCTTTTAAATACCTACATAAACTCAATGTTTCAGTTTTAGAGTGAATTTAATTTTAAACTTAGTCAATTTGTGCTTGGTGTGTGATCCCCTTCCCCCTCTTATGCGATTTTTCCTCTTCTTCCTAAGACTACCCCATCAATTTGGTATCAGAGCCGAAGGTCCCCATTCCTTTCTTTCCTTCCCTCCCCCATTCTCTGTTTTAGTTATAGAGACTGAAAAAAAAATAATGACTTTGTCTTCTCTGTGGAAAGAATCGACCCCTTCTATCCCAACCCCTTTCTTTTCTCCCAAATTCCTCTGATCAAGCCCTTTTCTAAGGGGATTGAGGCAACAAAAAGAAAAAAAAATGAAAGAAAGAGCATTGTAGTAGAGAGAGAAGAAAGAAAGGGAAAAAAAGAGAAGAAGATAGAATCAGAAAATAGAAGGCGGAAAAGACAAGGAAGAACAGAAGAAGTAAAAGAAATAGTCGAGAGAAGATCGAACCAGAAAGAAAAAAAAAAAAAAAGGAAAAATTTGAATTTGTCTTCTCTGGAAATATAGCCTCTTTCTGGGAAAAAAAAAAAAAAAAAAAAAAACAGACTGAGAGAAGAGAAAGCAAGAATAGAAAATAGAAGAAGAAGAAGTAGAAGCAGAGAAAGTAGACGAAGGAACAGAGAGAGACGAAGAGGCATACCTGGTTTCCATCGCCATTGCTCACCTCAAATCCTGCCGCTAATTGCTCCCAATCTCCAATGTCTTCAAGGAGAGATATTTCCTCTTGTCCGTAATCCAAAACCCCAATCCCATTCTTTTTATTTCCCCTTTCTACTTCCTCTTTCCCAAAATTACCCTATTTAGTTTTTCTTATTTCCCCCATACCCCTCCCATTATCCTTATCCCTTTTTATCCCATATTTTTCTTTATTGTCAATTAGACCGCTACCTCACATGTGACATCCTTTGTGAATTCTAGTAATTACAATTCTGACATTCCTACAAAAAAAAAAAAGATTTATTTACCATTCTGCCATTACTTTTGAATCCCCCCTTATTTACTATCTTGCCATCATCCTTGAGTATAATCTTGCCTATCCCCACGATGGTAGTCAATAATGAAGTTGTTAAATAGCTAAACTCCTATAAAGGAGAAACTGATGCAAAATTTGAAGTTCTCACTACCATTGTCACTTCCCTTAAAATAAAGATAGAATCCATGTAAGTATTTATTGATCAGTTGGCGGCAGCAAATAGAGAAAAGAGTCCCATTCAATCTGGGGATTCTTCCAACACCACTCCACAGGACCCATCATCACCACCACCTCAACCACCATATGGAATTGATAGACATGATGATAGAGCAAAAAGAGCATCAAGATTGAATGTCCTCGATTTTTATGAAGACAATAGTCCATAACTGTACCTTGAATGGATTCATAGCTTAGAGACATTCTTTAGATGGTATAGGTTGACTGAAGCCCGAAAGATCCTATTTGCAAAGACTAAACTGAAATGCATGGCCTGAATCTGGTGGATCAAGCAACAACAACATAACCGAACATGAGGCATTGGTTTAGTCACTACTTGGCTGAAATGAATGAGGTCATGAACCGGAGATTCTTGCCTTTTGATTACAAGCAACACATGCATTTCAGGTTTTCACAGTTGAAACAGGAGAATTTGACCTTGGAAGAATATGTTGCTAGGTTCTATTATTTGGCGACTCGTTCGGATTTTGAGTGGGATGAAGAAGTATTGGTGGCACAATTTCGAAATAGTTTGCACCCTCAACTTAGTGCTGCCCTTGCATCTAGCCGACTACCTACAATGGAAGATGTCGTACAAGTAGCATATCAGATTGAGGAAGGTCTGATACATCCATACAATCCGAGGCCATTTGTAGATGCTTTTCCTAAGGGTCCTAGTTCTATTCAGCCACAATCATCTCACTAGGAAAAGTCAAACAGCAGACCATAGGCTATTGCTTCATCCATGTCATCTTCACGACCTAGTCGCCCATATTCCCCACCTCGAAGTGATTCAGACATGTCATCTTCACGGCCTAATCATTCATACTCCTCCCCTCAGCATGGTTATAATAGGAACTCAGTATTTCCAAAGGAGGCTATTCATTGTTTCTCATGCAAGGGATACGGACATCGAGCAAATCAATGTCCTAACCGGTTGTTGGCATACATCGACAAGGACAATTTCATACCCTATATACCAGAAGATCAACCAAACACAGGAACAGTAAATCTGGAGGCTGAATGTGACCATGAGCCCAATGAGGTTAATGTAAATGATGGCGATAGTGATGGTGAGCCTCGACCATTCTATGTGATCCGTCCTCTCTTGACTGCACAGAAGATTCCCAAGGAGGACGATTGGTGCCGTAACAGTATCTTTCATACCAGGGTGTGATGCAATGACAGCTTGTGTAATATGGTAATCGACCCCGGCAATTGCACCAATGTTGTTGCTGAAGATATTGTTTGCAAGTTGGGTCTGAAAACTGAGCCTTATTTGAACCCCTACAAGGTTGGGTGGGTGAACAACAATAATCTGAAAATTCATGAAAGGTGTTTGCTCACATATTCCATTGGTGGATTGATTGATCAAGTTCAGTGTGATGTTCTCCCTCTGAAAGTCTGTCACATTCTTTTGGGGCGCCCATGGTTGTTTGATAAGAAAGCCAAGCACTGTGGATATGAGAATACCTACTCTTTTCAGCATGGTGGCCTTACGATGAAGTTCCTACCAGCAAAGGATCTTCCCACTCTCAAGCTTAAGAAGACAGTTGGTACTTTTCTCATCAAGCGCATCGACTCTGACGGCATTCTTGAACATCTTCCAAACTTGACGGAAGTCGAGTTCTTTTCAGAAGGGGAGAGCTGATGTAGATACACCTACAGTTACTTGGTTGGACCAGCATTACTGGATGTGGAAGCCAAGGGCCAAGAAGAACCGGTCCAACCCAGATTTTTGGTCCAACAAGGATTGGAAGTAGTTTAATTTAATATTAAGTCTTTTATTTTTCTCAAGTTTGTTTTGGGTAGGATACGTGTGAAGTAGGAGTCAGTTTTAGTGTTAGAGTCTAAGTAGGAGTTTCATTATTTTCTTTTAAATACGTGCATAAACTCAATGTTTCAGTTTTAGAGTGAATTTAATTTTAAAATTGTGAATTTGTGCGTGGTGTGAGATCCCCTTCCCCCTCTCATGCGATTTTCCCTCTTCTCCCTAAGACTACCTCATCATCATTGCTCAAAGTTCCAGTTTTTGGCTCCATCTTTATATGTTCTCTTTAGTGCCTTAGTTAGAATCCAGGCTTGCCATGTAGTAGCAATTAGCAATGTTGTACCCACACCAAACCCAGCGATGAATGTATGCATCCTTCTCGCTTCGAAAGGCGGCGTACTTGTCATGTTTATAGTCATTGAAGAGTAGATCACCTTGATTGGATCAGCTCCAAACACACCAAACATTTGGTTACTAATCTTCCCCCATTGGAGCCTATTCATGGAGCAGACTACACCGGCCTATTATGTCTTTTGTACTATTATTTTCTTGGCTTTTAAAGATAGTCTTAATGTGTAATTTGTTCCTATCCTGTTTCCCAAGCACTACACTGTATTTCGTCTTCTGTTTTTTCCTGTTGGGCCCAAAGCCCATTGATTGAGGAATACCAGTTGTTTCTTCAAAGCTTCATATGTTTGGAAACTAACAATTGAGGAATGCTTTGGCATGGCCGGGCCGTTACAATAATCAGAGATCGTATAGCTTTGATGGTTTAGTTGGATTGATTTACTAGAGTGCTTAAGGATTTGGATTTGTGCTTAAAAGTTTCAACATTTTTGCCCAAACTCAGACCCAGTTCTTGAGCAGTTTTTTACGTCACTGAGGCCAATCTTACTTAATTGTCGGGCTCACTTCAATGGATCGTGGTTCTCTGTCATATGACTCGACATGTAGCACAGATCCAAGGGCTGGGAACCCTCAAACACGCAGCCCAAGGCCTGAACGTGCAGTCCATGGATGCTTCAGTTGTAAACAGTTCCAAACTAGGCAGAGCCTGCTCCAGTTAATATCTTACCCAATTAATAGAGATCAAATCCAATTTGCGCACCCATATTTGGTCAATTTTCAGTCTAAAAATCAAATGTGGAAACAGCATATACAGTGTTCATTTTTCTGATTCTTAATTGTTGACGTGTCGACGACTCATCCGTCCATGGATGCTTCAGTTGTAATTAGTGATGTCAGATCTGTATAAGAATGCTCCATTGGAGAACTTTGTTTCAAAAATTGGATCGGTATAGGCAAAATTGCCCGGTTTGGCTACTGGTTGAGACCGATGCGTTACCAATCCATTGGTACAATTCGTGTATAAAAAGATAATAAATCTGTCTGATCCAGATCTATCCGGATCGGTACTGGTTGAGACTGATCGGAGTTTTAAAATCATATTGGAGACTGCTATGGGACTTGGTCGGTAGATAAGTTCTCCTGCGAAAAAATAAAATAAATCCTTAAAAAATGTTTGGTCATGACCACCCATTGGGAACAGGGTTTTAGAGCATGATATTAGAATGATTATCGATCATCCCCTTACGGTATTAGAATGGATTGGTATTGGATCACCCGTATTGGACAAAAATACCTTCACTTTTTACCTTAACTGTAGGAAATGATTTTTTTTACTTCTTATTCTTGCTCTGTACCATATAACTGATATGGTATCGGCCAAATATCAGGATCGAACACTTGTCAAACCGATACTTAGAACCATGATTCGGACCACTTTTTTTTCAAATCTTGCAGCGATATGGGGACTATGATTGTGACTTTGATTTTCTTCCCTAGTCGAGTTTGGGTCTCTAATAGAAACCCTCATTCTTAGCATCACAATCATTTCTTCCTATAATTAAATTTACTCCATGTAGAAAATCAAACCCATGTGGGTTCCTTTTGTGTTCTTTGAAATTTCCCCAATGGAAAAACAAACCCATGTGAGTCTATTTAGGACCCTTCAGCTAACCTCGTGAAGGGACTTGGGAAAAAAAAATTATAGTGATTGGATTTGAGAAGACAAGGGATCATCCATTTTTAAATTAACAATCAAACAAAAGGAATGATCACTGCATGCCAACTAACAATAACATACAATACCCGATAGCGTGGATACTGCACCAGTGCATAGGCTAATGGATACATTAGGTCTAATATGAATAATAATATTGATTGCATTCTCTTGACATACATTTTTATTCATGATAAACTTTGAGAAAGTCGTTTGAGGTTGTATAGACATGTTCAACAGAGGCTTGAGGATACACCAGTAAGGAGTCATTTGATATATTAAAGGAATTAAAAGAGCTAGGGACAAACAAACTTAAAATGATGTTTAGGAGTCATTTGATATATTGAAGATTTGTTTTTTGTAACAACTACCTAGTGTAGTTGGTGAGTTGTGGTGTGCAAAATCCCTTGCCTATTAGGAGGTCTCAAGTTCAAACCTCTTAGCTGTTATTTTGTTGAGTTTTTTTTAAAAGATTTTCTCTCCTAACTCATCACTTAAAAGGAGGTCGGCCAAGACGGTTGTACGCAACTTTGTTGTTATTGGTCTACATTCCTACCTTGGGGATATCCATGGTTCTCTCTGCAATAATGCTTACCTATCCCATGTAATTCCCTTGGTATACATCCTACGGTTAACTTTTTTCTACAAAATTTAACTATTTTTAATTATAGAAGAAAAAAAAATTTTAAGTGCGTAATAAATCCATGGTTTTGTAAGAATATTACTACTATAAGCGATCTAAATGCCCATTCGCTGTTGTAGACTTGTTGCTTTCTTATCGTTTAATTGCTCAGATCCAATGGCAAATGTGGAAAAAGCGTATATGCTGTTTCAGTTGTAATTAGTGATATCAGATCTGTGAAAGTGTGGTTCACTGGATCAAAGAGCATAATTTCAAAAATAAATCGTAATTGACCAAATCGCCCAGATTAGGTATCGGTCAAGATCTATTGGATATTAATCCATTGGTACATCCCAAGGGTAAAAAACTAACAAAAATAAATATTTTATAAAAAAGGGATAAAATTAATTTATCCAAAGGTCTTGAGCTTTAAAACCATGTTGGAGATTGCACAAAGGCTTGGTCAGTGGATCAAGTTTGCCAGCATCATCTAAAAAATACACCTCTATTAGCCCAATACGTCCTCTCCCAGGATTACAATAAGTGTGTGGTTCTCTTGGGCACCCATTCTGGCTCTATTTGGATACTTCCTTGACTCCACTGTTGTTCTCTTATATGGCCTGTAATGGACACCGTTGAAAGAAAAATAAATAAATAATATGTAAAAGAGATTTTTCTCTGTCATGATTTTCTCTGTATGTACTAGAATAAGTTGCCCCTGACCAAATTTATCCTTATAAAATTAGAATAATCAAATAGAACCACATTGACCTATTGCCCGTTGAGAACGCCTTGTTGCAAATCTTGAAGCAATGTGGGTAGTATGATTGCGACTATGATTCTTCTCCTCCGATCAAGGTCGGGTCTTCGTTCTAATCACTACCCTTCTTGGCTTCATACTTGTCTCCTTATACCCCATCTACACGTTTTACTATAATTAGTTTACAATGGGTCAGGCCTATTGGAGGCTGGTGGAGAGGCAGGGGTGGAAGAATGGAGGTGGGGCGTAGGGGATGGTGATGGGTTGGGGATGAACTACAGGAGGGGGCTAGTGGAGGACATAGCGTGGGAGTGGAGACACAACTTGCCAAATTTCCAACCCTTCATGTGGAAAACAAACCCATGTGACTTTTCTTCCATTTAATTCCCCTTGCAACCAAACGTAGCATTGGTATACATCTCTATCTTGAGGTAAGGGTGTTAAGTAGTTTGGTAGTTTGGTATTGCTCAGTTCAATGCAAGCCTTTTTTAGGCAAATCAAAACTAAACCATATAATAAACAATTTCACATGTTAAAATGAAGGTCATTTATAAACTATTTCGGTTTTAACAGTTTTATAAGGTTTTTAATTTTATTTTTTTGTTATGGTTTCTATACAATACTAATTTCACTTTGCTGATTCTTAAGCCTTGATCGTCTACATCGTTGAGGTCTGGACTCAACCGTCCATAGATGTTTCAGTTGTGATTAATGATATCAGATCTGTAAAAGAGTGCTCTATTGGAGCATTGCTTCAAAAATTGGATTAGTATAGTTTAGTGCTCTTCACTGCTTTTAGTGAAAGTTGAATGGTTCTCATTCAATCCCTATATGACCCGGTTCATGCAGTTGTGGGGTCAGTATGGGCCCACGGGACTAGTCAGGCCGAAGGCTTGGATATCCGTCTTTAGAAAAAGAAAAAAATAAAAAAGAAAAAAAGATTAGTATCGTGAAATTACCTGGATTGGACCTGTATCGATTGAGACTGATCCTAAGTCTTGATTGTTTTGATACCAAACCATTGGTACAACATAAGGGTGAAAATGTAATAAAAATCTTTTTTTTTTTTAATATAAAGAATAGGGGTAAATCTAGGGGTGTCAAATGGTACGATTTCGATTATTTGTTTTGATTTCGGTTCAATTTATCTTTTGATAATGTGAAACCAAACCCGAACCAAATAGGAGTATGCTGAAATCAGAATTGCTTTTATCCAACTTTGGTTTTAACAGTTTCTAATTGATTTTTGTTATCCGGTTCATTATCAGTTTGTATGCGGTATATAATGTTGAATTTAGAAAATGGTTTGCAAATTCAATTTGTAATGCCGTACATTTGGTTCACATTAGAGATCAGAGAGGGATTGGGAAGTCTTTACGAAAAAAAAAAAGGGATTAGGAAGTAGGGAAATGGGAGAGTAAGAGAAAGTAGAAGATTTAGCTCTGTGTGTTTCGAAGAGTTGAAGTTAGAGACTTGCAATGAGAAGATGATGGGATATGTAATTGTCATTGGTAAAGGATAAAGACAAAAATTAAATATATTATTTCATAATTTGTATCTCATCAAAACACAAAGAATCAAATATAGAAATAACCCATCAAAACACATTTTTCCTATTTTTTGTGGAGACCTATCAAAATAGTGAAACACGGTAACACCATTGGTGGCGGTTAACTATCAGTTTTGCGGTTTTGAACCGAACCGGGAAAATGACCTAGATAACTAGAATCAGATCATTTTTATATGGTGCAGTTCGATTCGATCATAAACGGTCAAGTAAATGGTTTTAGTTATATTTTGACACCGAGCTATCTAAATCAGTATCGATCCCAAGTTTTAAAACTGTCAGATATTGCTCAAGGACTTGGTCATTGACTCAATGGATCAAGTCCCTTTAGTGCATCTAGAAAAGGAACCTCTATTAACCTCACTATATACTCTTTCAAGTTTTCCAAGAAGCATATGGCCCTCTTGGGTCCCATCCTAGCACCTCTCTGGGTCCTTCCTTGATTCTTCAATGGGTCCCTAGTACATGACCCCATAATAAGCGGGCCTTAGAAGAAAAAAATTGTAAAAGATTGACCTTTTATAGTTTTTGTGATTTTCTCCATATAAACTAAGATAAGTTTGGCCATGATCAAATTTATGCTTAAAAAATTAGAATAATAAAATGGAGCAACAGCTTGGCTCGTTGCCCATTGGGAATGCCTTGATTTGCTGCTTGGCTTGTTGCAAATCTGCTGAGAAATTAATCCCAAGTAGCCTTCTGTGTGGAACAACAAATCCATGTGGATCCCTTTTGGTAATTCCACGTGGAAGAACCCCAAGTAAGGTATACAAATTAGGAATTAAACATTCACTGCGAACTGCAAACCAATTCATCACCGACAATGTACATACAGTAGTAGTACAGCCATGGTTTAAATTTTCCACTTATGAAAGTTGGGGTACCAAATGTTTCAAGAAAATATATCTAGGTTATTCAATGTTTGTGAAATTATATTGCCGGTAACTAATTTTATATTTTCAATTATACCCCAAACATTACTTTACACCACCGCCCCTTCACAACCACATACCTCTTGCAACATCCCCTCCCTCCCCATTTCTCACAACCCCACTTCCTACAAACCCGTTTCATCATACTACCCTATCCCCACCCCACCCCATCCCACCCCACCCCACCCCACCCCATCTTCCCCGTGCAACTGCGTCATCCCCTCTTCTTCCCTGCGCGCCCTCCACCCTGGTCATTACGGTTTCTAGATGAATAATTATGTGATCGTTTCTGTTCTTCGAATTATCATACCTTTGGATTTTTTATTTTTTATTTTTGGTAAAAACATACCTTTGGAAGCTACCCTGTCATTTACTTCTTGACTTGGGTCTTCATCAATTGGGTATTGCGGAAAAGAACAAAAGATAATATTGAGATATGAGAAAAGTTAAGCAATCACCAAACCCTGTTTGTTTCAAAGAAGAAAATGGGTAGGATAGTAAAGTTAGTGGAAAGAAAAAGAAAGGAAAGATGGGAAAAGTATAATGGTGAGGCCCACATTTATAAAATAAACAATTGTCATATCTTTGTAAGCTATCCTATCCATGTAGCCGACCCCATTTAGTTGAGATAAGGCTGAGTTATTGTAATTGGTCTACAATATTCCTTCCTTGGGGATATCTATGGTTCTCTTTGCAACAATGCTTACCTACCCCACGTTATTGCCTTGGTATACATCCTAAGGTTACTTTTTTCTACAAAATTTAGCTATTTTTATTTATAGGAGAAAATAAAAATTAAAATGCATAATAAAATCTATGGTTTTGTAAGAATATTACTATATGCGATCTAAATGCCCATTCACCCTTGTGGTTTTGTTGCTTTCTTATCGTTTAATTAGTGATTTCAGATCTGTGAAAGTGTGCTTCACTGGATCGGAGAGCATAGTTCCAAAAATAAATCGGAATCGACAAAATCGCCCAGATTGGGTATCGGTCAAGACCTATCTGATACTGATCCATTGGTACATCCCAAGGGTAAAAAACTGATAAAAATAAATATTTTACAGAAAAGGGATAAAATTAATCGATCCAAAAGTCTTGAGCTTTAAAACCATGTTGGAGATTGCACAGAGGCTAGGCTTGGTCAGTGGATCAAGTTCACCAGCATCATCTAGAAAAGAAACCTCTATTAGCCCAAAATGTTCTCTTCCTGGATTACAAGAAGTGTGTGGCTCTCTTGGGCGCCCGTATGGCCCGTAATAGACACCCTTGGAAGAAAAAAAAATCTTGAAAAGAGACTTTTCTCTAATGTGATTTTCTTGGTATGAACTAGAATAAGTTTGCCCATTACCAAATTTATCCTCGTAAAATTAGAATAATAAAATAGAATAACATCGACAAGTTGCCCGTTGGATACGCCTGGTTGCAAATCTTGCAGCAATGTGGGGAGTATGATTGCAACTATGATTCTTCTCCTCCGATCAAGGTTGGGTCTTCGTTCTAATCAGAACTTTTTTTTGCTTCGTACTTATCTCCTTATACCCTTCCTACACATCTTACTGTAATTAGTTTACAATGGGTCAGGCTTCTAATATGCGGGTGGAGAGGCAGGGGTGGAAGAATGGAGGTGGGGCCCAGTGGATGGTGATGGGTTGGAGATGAACTACGGGAGGGGGCTAGTGGAGGCCAAGGCGTGGGAGTGGTGACCCAACTCGCCAAATTTCCAACCCTCTGTGTGGAAAACAAACCCATGTGACTTTGTGAAGAGACTTAGAGGAAAAAACAAAATCAATAGGACTTGAGAAACAAGACATGGCCCGACTACAAAAATTAGCAATCGAACATAATCAAACCTTTTATTTTGGGCATGAAAAAACCGCAATACCCTGTCCCGATAACTCTGCATGGTCTCCTATTGATAGTTTGGTATGGTTCAGTTCAGTGCAAGTTTTTTTGGGCAAATCAAAACCAAATCGTATAATAAACGATTTCACATGTTAAAGTGAATGTCATTTATAAACTATTTCGATTTTTATTTTTATTTTATTTTTTTCTATGCAATACTAGTTTCACTTTTCTGATTCCTAAGCCTTGATCGTTTACATCGTTGAGGTATAGACTCAACCGTCCATGGATGTTTCAATTGTAATTAATATGCCAGAACTGTAAAAGAGTGCTCTATTGGAGCATTGTTTCAAAAATTGGATTAGTATCGTGAAATTGCCTGGATTGGACCCGTATCGATTGAGACTGATCCTAAGTCTTGATCGTTTTGATATCAATCCATTGGTACAACCTAAGGGTAAAAAAGTAATAAAAATCGATATATTTTTTTTTTAAGAGAATAGGGGTAAATCTAGGGTTGTCAAATGGTATGGTTTCGATTTCGGTGGGATTTATCTTTTGATAACCCGAAACCAAAACCAAAACCAAACCGGATATGGTTTATAGTGTCGATTTTAGGAAACGGTATGTAAATTCAGTATGTAATATCTTACATTTGGTTCACATTTAGAGATCAGAGAGGGAATAGGAAGAGACAATAGAAGATTTAGCATCCCCACCCTCTCCCTCTCTCTCACAACCCCATTTCTTACAAACCCATCCGGCGGGGTTCACGTTTTTGTTGACTTGCGATTACGTTTTTCACGTTCAGCCCTTTTGCAACGCTACAGGCTACAGTGGAGTCCTTCCAACGCTCGCACCGACAAAAACGTAGCTCTTACGTTCACTAATAACCGTTGGATTGTGATTTCTTAGCTGTACTTTTTTTTTTTTTTTTCTTTTGGTAAAACTTAGCTGTACTATGGAACACCGACACCTTCGTTTCAAATTTCCAAAAAGTGAATTGCTTTCCTTTGGAAAAACAAAACCGTGTGGGTCTATCTCAAATTTATTTATTTATTATTTCACTTTTCTGATTTCTAAGCCTTGAATCAGTTGTAGTAAGATTGATTCTTCCACATCAAAGAATAAATAGAGAGCATTTAATGGACGACATCACTCTCTATGAACGCTTCTCTATAAATTAGCAATCAAGATGACAGCATAATGGTATGTATGTATGTATGATTGATTAACTCACTGCAAACAACATACATACAGTACCGAACCCATGGCTTATTACTACTCATCCACCCGTTCTTCTCCCACTACTTCTCCGACTCCATTAATGTCGTTTTTCTATCTTTGCCTTATCATCTTATTCCTCAGTACTTCCTCTGCGTTTGGTAGTGGATTAGGGGTCTCTTCCTCTCAGTCGTCATCAAGTGAAACAGAGGCTCTACTCAAATGGAAAGCCACTCTCCAAAACTACTCTGTCCCTGCTCTCCGTTCTTGGAAGCTTACATCATCATCCTCAGCACCAATCCCCTGCTGCAACTGGTTTGGTATAACTTGTAACAAAGCCCGAACCAGCGTGGTTGAGATTAGCCTTCCAGGACTGGAGCTGCAAGGTACGCTTCATAACTTCACCTTCTCTTCCTTTCCCAATCTCTTCAGTCTCAATCTCAGTGGCAATGGACTCACAGGACCCATACCAGATCAAATTGGTAGCCTCTCCAAAATGATCACCCACCTCGATCTCGGTGGCAATTACATCAGTGGTCCAATAACTTACGCAATGGGAAATCTGGTAAATTTGGTTATGTTGGACCTATATACAAACAACCTCAGTGGTCCAATCCCTAATTCTCTGGCTAATTTAAGTAGACTAGAGACCCTCTATTTGTATTCGAATCAATTATCTGGTCCAATGCCTTCTGAAATCGGAGATATGAAAATTTTGATTGACTTAGAGCAATCTCACAACAACCTTAGTGGTCCAATCCCTCATTCTCTGTCTAATTTAACTAGACTAGAGACCCTCTATTTGCATTCAAACCAATTATCTGGTCTTGTGCCTTCTAAAATCAGAGATATGAAAAATCTGATTGACTTGGAGCTATCTCAAAACAACCTCAGTGGTCCAATCCCTCATTCTCTGCCTAATTTAACTAGACTAGAGACCCTCTATATGCATTCAAACCAATTATCTGGTCCTGTGCCTTCTGAAATCGGAGATATGAAAAATCTGATTGACTTGGAGCTATCTCAAAACAACCTCAGTGGTCCAATCCCTCATTCTCTGTCTAATTTAACTAGACTAGAGACCCTCTATTTGCATTCAAACCAATTATCTGGTCCTGTGCCTTCTGAAATCGGAGATATGAAAAATCTGATTGACTTGGAGCTATCTCAAAACAACCTCAGTGGTCCAATCCCTCATTCTCTGTCTAATTTAACTAGACTAGAGACCCTCTATTTGTATTCGAATCAATTATCTGGTCCAATGCCTTCTGAAATCGGAGATATGAAAAATTTGATTGACTTGGTGCTATCTCAAAACAGCCTTAGTGGTCCAATCCTTCATTCTCTGTCTAATTTAACTAGACTAGAGACTCTCTATTTGCATTCAAACCAATTATCTGGTCCTGTGCCTTCTGAAATCGGAGATATGAAAAATTTGATTGACTTGGTGCTATCTCAAAACAACCTCAGTGGTCCAATCCCTCATTCTCTGTCTAATTTAACTAGATTGAAGATCCTCTCTTTGTATGGCAATCAATTATCTGGTCCAGTGCCTTCTGAAATCGGAGATATGAAAAATCTTATTGACTTGGAGCTATCTGAAAACAAACTTAGTGGTCCACTCCCTCATTCTCTGGCTAATTTAAGTAGACTAGAGTGGCTCAATTTGTATGACAACCAATTATCTGGAAGCCTACCGCAACAAATATGCCAAGGACGATCACTTCAATTATTAACGGTTGATAACAATAATCTCATGGGTCCTATTCCAGACTTTAGAAATTACACAAGCTTAACAAGAGTTCGACTTGATAACAACCTATTTTTTGGAAATATAACTGATAGTTTTGGTGTACATCCACATCTTTATTTCATTGATATGAGTCACAATAGACTATATGGTGAGCTCTTACCAAATTGGGGAGAATGCAAGAATTTGTCAGAGCTAAAGATTTCTGGAAACAATATTAGTGGGAAGATACCACCTGAGATTGCTCAGTTAACACGACTTGGACTACTTGACCTTTCTTTCAACAAACTTATTGGAGAGATACCAATGGAATTGGGCAGTTTATCCACTTTGTTACACTTGAATTTAAGTGGTAACCATATTTCAGGGCATGTACCAGTTGAAATTGATAAATTAATCAATTTGGAGCTTCTTGACCTCTCGGCAAACAAGTTAACTGGATCAATCCCGGCTCAACTTGGTCAATGCTCCAAATTGTTTTCATTAAATTTGAGTTGGAATTCATTGAATGGAAGCATTCCATCTCAAATTGGTGATCTAGTATCCCTACAAGTTCAATTGGACCTTAGTCATAACTCAATCAGTGGACCGATACCACCAGAGCTTGGGAATTTGATGATGCTGGAAATCTTGAATCTATCCCATAATCTGATCATAGGCTCAATACCTTTTTCTCTCGAAGAGATGGTTAGCTTAGTATCGCTTGATTTGTCCCACAATGAGTTGGAGGGTGTTGTTCCTAACAACAAAGTTTTCAGAAATGCTTCACCACAAGCGTTTAGAAACAATAAAGGGTTATGTGGTGACCTTCAAGGTCTACTTCCCTGCAATCAATCTCGTAGAAGCAAGGGATCGAAGAAAAATGGACATAAGGTCCTCATATCCATCTTTGCTTCTTTGATAGGAATTGTATTCCTAGCACTTGCAATTATCGGTGTTTTCTACCTCTTGCAAAAAAAAGCAAAAAAAGGAAATATAGAAGCAACAACAAGAAATCATGGCAATATATTTTCAATATGGAATTTCGATGGCCATATTGCTTACGAGGATATTATTCAAGTAACAGAGAATTTTGATTCCAAATATTGCATCGGAACTGGAACTTTTGGGAATGTTTATAGAGCAGTCCTACCTACTGGCCATGTTGTAGCTTTGAAGAAGTTCCATCCATTGGAAGGTGAGACAATTATAGTTAATGATGAAACCTTTGGGAATGAGATACGTATACTAACAGAAATAAGGCATCGGAACATTGTCAAACTTTATGGGTTTTGCTCCCATCCACGATGCATGTTTCTTATTTATGAGTACATGGAAAAAGGCAGCTTAGCACGCATCTTGAGCAATCAAGTTGAGGCTATGGAGTTAGATTGGTTGAAAAGAGTAAATGTCATCAAAAGTGTGGCCAATGCTTTGTCTTACTTGCATAATGATTGTATTCCACCAATAATTCATCGAGATATTTCAAGCAAAAATATATTGCTAGACTTGGAACTTGAGGCTCGGGTATCTGATTTTGGCATTGCAAGACTATTAAAGCAAGACTCATCTAATTGGACGTCACTTAAAGGAACTCATGGGTATATTGCTCCAGGTATGTAAATTTGTCCCTACTAAATACTATGTTATTATTGTTTTTTAAGATTTCTTTATTCAGTTTAGTATTTAAAACCTATGACATTTTTGCTAGATTGGGCCGTTGAAGTATTCGTTACCTTATCTTATCGTCTAAATGGAGTAAAATTATTATAATTTGGAATAATTTTGGGAAAAAAATATGTTATCCGAACTTTGAAAGATTTAGTACACAATCATCAAAACTTGGATTAAAAAAAAATAATCGTTTTAAATAGTAGGATGAATGTTCCCATGTCCTATTGTTATGACATTTATATGTTACATAATAAATTCTTAAATTTTCCATCTGTAAATACCCTTTAGATTTTTTATTTTTTACTTAAGCTAAAATATTTTACTTAATTGAGCCATTTTATAAAGAAACTAAAGAATATTGTAAATTGCTTATATCCCCTTGAATTTCTCGGTGGTCATAGATAAACTGGGCAAAACATTTTTGTAAATTAACTAAAGGAATTTCAGAATTTTGAAGTGGAGGGGGAAAATAGAATACTGAAATTACTCATTTGGAGTAAATTATTTTCATCTGTAAGTTACTTTATTATCTTGTGGTAAGTTATTTATTATATAGAAAATAGGTATCCCTAGCACGACTACGCTTTCCTATTGAATTAGAAAAAAGTTACAATAACTAAAATTCTTTTTGAGTGCCCAAAGTAATAGGAGTCGAGACCAACCCTATAGAATTTTATTAATCAAGACAAAGTACATATGGTTGGAGCACCATATGTACTTTAGGCCACCCTTAATTTTAAATTTATTTAAACAAAGTGCAAAAAAATAAAAATACATTTGGTGAGTCTGGTAGAAGGCACATGCAGCCTTATCTACAGAGATAAAAAAAACCACTCAGATTTTTTTTTTTTTTGGGGGAGGGGGGTTTGTGGGGGTGGGGTGGGTGGGAGTCTTTATGTAGAATTCTTAGTAATCTCTACTTTGTGGATCTCAACATTATTGGCCGAACGTGCATTTAATGTTTACTCTTTATTTTCTACCATTACACCAAGCTTGCTAAAATTGATATATCATTTTGCTATGCTTTACATTTGACAGGTTAAAGATATGTAAGTTAAGTTACAATAGGAGTAGACAGTGATGTAGACAATATATCCACAAAATTTTTAGCACTGGCTGAAAGGATCAGAATTTCTAGGTGGCCCCATCTAGAGACTTATTCGAGAAGACCATATTCCTACCATATGGCATGTCAAATGGGGATGTGATGTTTGTGGACAAGTGGATTAGGTTCCCCCCCCACTCCTATTTGGAAATGATAAAATTTATTTGCTAATTTGAGTAGTAAATAAACAATGTTTTACCTGTACAAAACATGTATAGATAGGGTTACTAAAGTCAAAAGCCACAATACTCACTAGTAATGAAGAAGTATAGGCCACAAGTTTCCTCCAAAACCATAGAATAATTTATTTACATCAACTACTATTTTTTAGCCAAGTTTCCTATTGAATGGGACAACAAATTTTTGGGGAGAGGTAGACCCCAAGTTCTCTTGTTCATATGTGAAGTTTAACCTCAAGGAGTTTGCCAGTGGATAAATCAAGCATTAAAATATTCACGATCATAGAGATGACGTAGAGGGGGCGGTATGGATTATTCAGATATGCATGGACAGAGGGTAAAAATTTGAATTTGAGCTTTAAAATTGACACCTATGAGTTCATACATTTCTCTGCCATATCCATCATTTTAAATATATTATATTTTCTTGTTACTATTTTAAAACTTATTTGATGTCTTATTTATACACTTTCACTAAGCCTTCTTCTTTCTTCCCTTGTAGAGCTTGCCTATACTATGGTTATAACTGAGAAGTGTGATGTATATAGTTTCGGAGTACTAGCACTAGAAACAATTATGGGAAGGCATCCAAGGGAGCTCATCTCATCTTTAACATCACTAGTTGGCCAAAAGATGTTGTTAAGGGATATGTTAGACCCATGTCTCACCTTTCCATCGGATCAAAAAGTTGCAAAGGAAGTGATTTCTGTTGTGAGAATAGCACTTGCATGTTTACATAGTCACGCATGTTTACATAGTCACCCACAATCCCGTCCAACTATGCATCAAGTATTAGAAGAGCTACTTGTTCTACGACCATCATTTGTGGAACATTTTCATACAATTTCTGTTGGTGACCTAAATGATATTGACGTACAATAGTTGTGATTGAAGATTCATTTGACCTACAAGGGATTGAGGTGCTTCATTTCAAAATACATTCAAAATTAAACAATAGTTCTCAAGGTTGGCCTTATGTTAATTGCTTCTTCTTCTTCTTCTTCTTTTTTCTTTTAATCCAATGTTTTAAACTATATAACCTGGGCTTTTGATAGGGATGGCATGGCTGAAGTTCTCATTGTAGACCACACAGCTGGTCTTTATTTCTTTGGAGGTGTTTCTTTTTAGAAAACATTTTTTTTTTGGGAAAATTACGCCCCCTCCCTTGTAGTTTGCCGAAATTATATGTGGGTCCAAGGGTTTGAACGATTTACGCCCCCTCCCCTGTAGTTTGAAAGATTCTTATATTTGAGTCCAATCTGATATTGTCCGTGAGTTTGAAACTCTTAGCTGGTAAGATGACCATTTTTATACCAAAAATGCCCTCGGAACTAAGTGAAGAGACAAAAAGACCCTCCAAACAAAGAAAAGAGGGAAATCCCTCTTTCACTTTCATCATCTTCAACCTAGGTCTTCAATCCTTGCTCTGCAAATCTTCAACCTTAGGTAGCGAAGAACACCAAGAAGGGAAGGAATCGTTCATTGAAGCTGAGCCACGTGCAATTTGTAATTATAGCTGACTCTTCCTTGGGATGGGCAGTAGCCATAGGAAATCAAAGGAATATTCCGGTGAGTTTGCTCTGGCCGATGGCACCGTCACTGTTTTCATTGCCTTATCATTATCACCTCCTTCTTGCTCATGGCCATCTTACCAGTTCCAGTTGAAAAATTCTCAGGTCTGTTAAAAGATTTTCTATGTATCAATCATATATTCTAGTATTTTTTTTCCTATTTTAAGTATTTGTTTGAAAGAATCATGGAAATCTGATTTCTTTTGCTTCACAGAAAAGGAAAGATGAGATCATTACCTCCATCCTTGGAATCCCTGCAATACGCTTTGGAGATCTGCCATCCATTTACACTCGCAAGAATAAAATTTTAAAGAGAGTACTAGAAGCCTTCTCTTGGGTAACCAAAGCACAATTCATTCTATTTACTTCCTTTTACGAGCTTCAAGCCCATGTAATTGACACCTTAAGGGGAATGCTTCCAATACCCATCTACCCAATAGGTCCCTCCATCCCTTTCATGTTACTTCAAGACACACTCACACCATCTGAAACCAGTAATGGCAATGTTCCTGATTACCTCAAGTCGTTGGACTGTCAACCTAAAAATTCTGTCTTGTATGTTTCATTGGGTAGTTTCTCACCTGTGTCCGCTACACAAATGCATGAAATTGCAATGGGGTTGCACATCAGTGGGGTTCAATACTTGTGGGTTGCTCGCGGTGAAGCCTCCAACTTACAGGAAACTTGTGGTGAAATGGGACTCGTAGTGCCATGGGTGAAGAAGAAGGAATAGAGCAGATGGGGGCGATTTGCAGACATGTCTTCCCCAAAACTTCTTCAACGGTTATGTGTTAGGGATGATTTGAGTGTTTTGGGTATAAGAGATTATAAAAGGGTATAATGGTCACCTTATTTAAAAACTTTCCCACTAAAGGGGGTAATACGGTCTTTTTCTCTATAAAACTAAGAGCACGTTCACACGGTCAATGATAGGGAAGGGGACGTAAATTGTTCAAACTCTTGGACCCACATGTAATTTCGACAAACTATAGGGGAGGGGGCATAATTTTCCCTTTTTTTCTTTTTTGTTTTTTGCTTAAGGTTGACAAAGTATATGTATTAAGAATGAAAGAAAAAATATAGAAAAAAAAATCTAAATCTTTTCTGAAAACATTTGTAATTATGATTTCTCTATGTTAAAATATACACTTAGCATTGGTAGTTATTTATTTTAATTTTACCAAATGAGGTTTTCCTAATGTCAGTTTAACTCATCATGATCTCTTTCTTAATTTGGAACTTAGAAGTGAAGTTGAAGGAAGCCACAAAGGTTCTTTTGTTTCAGCCTCATGTTGTAGTGACAATTGGCTCCAAGGGGTTCTCTTTTCACTTCACTAGACAATTATGTGTTAACATTCTACCACTTTTCTTTTGTAGTGACATACTCAAATTTTGGTTGTACGTGATATTGTTGCAAAATGAGGGAATATGAAGAAAATGGGTCAGTTTTCATGGCACAGAAGGTTTCCAAGGAGGGTTGAACTATGCAAGAAGAAAGACCATGGCCAGGGATCAGTATATTGGATCATCCAACTAAGGTGCTATTCTATTTACAATAACATGATCTGAGTACCATTAATAGTAAGAGAGTTGTTAAGTATGCCTTTCTATTTGGTTGATATGTGTTAAAATACCATAGTTAATCTAGAATGTATTTTTCATGAGAATGTTGTTTGGCTTAGTATCATTTCGTCACTCTTTTGGTGCTTGGACGGGGGATCCAATTTGTATAATATTTGATAAACATGTTTATGTCCTTGTAGTGCATTTATACACAAAATCTGCCATCTTTAAATGTCTTCTTGTGATGCATTTTTTTTTCAAAACTAAACTACATTTAAGGACAATAAAATGCTAAAGTAGTTGGGATCCAGACTGGTTCCTTTGTTTCTCAACATATGACTTGTGCAACAGATATTTCTTGGACAAAATGGTATTCGTGATACTGAAGGAAATAAATTGCCATGTTTGGTTTATGTTTCTCAGAAGTAGCCACCAGAATTTGATCACCACAACAAAGCTAGGGACATGAATACTCTGGTAAAGCCCAAATCTTTTTTCTTCAGTTTGTACAACTTTGTTCATTTTTTATTTTATAATGTTTTTTATTTTTTTTATTTTTTTATTTTTTTTCAATTTGGTTGTTTATTGAATGTGAGGGTCTTTGTAATATTCATTTCCAATGCACCTTATCTTTTGAATGTTGACTGTGATTGTTATTTAATCAGGATATGTTTTTAGAAGGCAAGCATTTTATGGCTATGATGCCCCTGTAAAGAAGAAACCTCTTAGAAAGACATAAAACTGGTAGTTGTGTAGTGGTTCTTGGAAGAAGAACAAAGATTGTGAAAAAAGATACAAGGGGACAAAAGGAAATATCTTCGACATAAGCATCCCACCCCTGACTTGGCATGACTCACGTTGGCTCATATAATCAGATTAATATAGAAGTAGTTGAGTTGTGGTACCTGAACAGAGAAGTCCAGCTTCAGAAAAGGAATCTCGCATGCCAACTTTCTTCTAGATAATCCCAATTGGCTGTCGTTGCAGGGGTTTCTAAGGTAATAGTACTTCCATTGCTATAAAAAATTCTAATTGTCCTTTGCTTGTTCTGATGCATCCAACTTTAGTGTTATCTTGATGAATAGTTTATTTTGTTCTTTGCAGTGTGCTGAAATGTCTACGATAGGAAGACTGTGAGACCAATTGAGATTGAGGTTTGTTGTGCTGATTTTGTCCTACTTTAAGTATTTTCTTGATGGTTTTTTCCTTATTTTTTAGAGAACGATAAGTGTTCATAGTGTAAATGCCTTTTCAAATTTACTTCCATTCTATGCTTTGCAACTATATCACTTCTAATCATGTATCTTTCTTTTCTATTACTGTTACAATGACCAGCCTTTCTTCCTTCTACAAGTTTACGTGTTCGGGTATGGTTCGTCACATGACGTATTTCTCCACTATGATCTTGAGCAGTGTTGGGTACCTCCTCACGATCAAAACTTGGCTTCTACTTGACTGCAACATGTAGCTACAACCCCTGATAGCAGCCAGGGGAATGGAATCTCAGGGGGTGGGGTGGAAAACTCATCTCAGGGGGAGGGGTGGAAAACTCATGTCTTGAATCTCTTCAATGATAATAAATGCTTTGCAATTCTTAAATCACTATTGATAATAAATGAGTGCCTATCGTGCTAAGGCTAACAGTACACTTTGGCCCTACCAATAATTGAACTCTATGTCTAGGCACCGACTTGTTCAATCCCACAAATGTGGAAAAAAATCGTCTGCAATTCCGATCTCGTACAATTCCGTGCAATACCACCTTCAGGCGGTGACACGTGTATTGATACCAATACAATGGTCCAGATCTGATTTAAATGCCTCTTCACTGATTTAATGTTTTATTAGTTGTATCAGATCTGGACCATTGTATTGGTATCAATACACATGTCACCGCCTGAAAGTGGTATTGCACGGAATTGTACGAGATCGGAATTGCAGACGATTTCAACCCCGCAAATGTAGGTTGGCATTTAATAGTATTTATTAACACATGAAACTAGAAGACTTCCTAGGGCTTCATTACCACGTACATCATGTCCCACGTCTCAACCATGATTTTACTGCATGGTATTGATCACCATCGATATTGATATCGATACATATATATCAAGTTGGATCAGATCATTTTATTCTTAAAAATTCTGATATAGAATTTCTTTGGACCATTTTGCCTTTACCTGTTCTCATACATATATGATATTGATCATTGTAAATCAATCAAGTATCGATATCTATCATGATTGATTCAATTTCGATACCTAAAACCATGTTCCCAGCCCCTTGTTCCTCCTCCAAACTTTCCCACTCCCAAAGAACAAAAACAAAAAATCCACCCATTTATTTCTCATTTCAAGTGATAAAACTCATGTCTTTATTGATAATGTAGTCGGAAATTAAGTAGCATAATAATACAGTCTATATAATAATAACTTAGCTTGTCCCAACTAAATGGGGTCAACCACATGAATCCAGTTACATATGTTGAAAAGTGCCAATACAGTTTACAGGGTTGAATTTATTGGCTTCAATTATTGCAGTTGTGGGGGCAGTATGGGCCCACGGGACTAGTCAGACCAAAGACTTGGATATCCATCATTAGAAAAAGAAAAAAGAAAAAAAAAGATTAGTATCGTGAAATTACCTGGATTGAACCTGTATCGATTGAGACTGATCCCAAGTCTTGATTGCTTTGATACCAAACCATTGGTACAACATAAGGGTAAAAATGTAATAAAAATCTTTTTTTTTTTTTTTAATATAAAGAATAGAGGTAAATCTAGGGGTGTCAAATGGTGCGATTTCGATTATTTGTTTTGATTTCGGTTCAATTTATCTTGTGATAATGTGAAACCAAGCCCGAACCAGATAGGAGTATGCTGAAATCAGAATTGCACTTATCCAACTTTGGATTTAACAGTTTCTAATCGATTTTTGTTATCCGGTTCATTATCAGTTTGTATGCGGTTTATAATGTTGAATTTAGAAAAAGGTTTGCAAATTCAATTTGTAATGCCGTACATTTGGTTCACATTAGGGATCAGAGAGGGATTGGGAAGTCTTTACGGGAAAAAAAAAAAGGGATTAGGAAGTAGGGAAATGGGAGAGTAAGAGAAAGTAGAAGATATAGCTCTGTGTGTTTCGAAGAGTTGAAATTGAAAGTTGAAGTCAGAGACTTGCAATGAGAAGATGATGGGATATGTAATTGTCATTGGTAAAGGATAAAGACAAAAATTAAATATATTATTTCATAATTTGTATCACATCAAAACACAAAGAATCAAATATAGAAATAACCCATCAAAACACATTTTTCCTATTTTTGGTAGAGACCTATCAAAATAGTGAAACACGGTAACACCATTGGTAGCGGTTAACTATCAGTTTTGTGGTTTTGAACCGAATCTGGAAAATGACCTAGATAACTAGAATCAGAACGATTTTATATGGTGCAGTTTGATTCGATCATAAACGGTCAAGTAAATGGTTTTAGTTATATTTTGACACCTAGCTATCTAAATCAGTATCAATCCCGTTTTAAAACTATATCAGATGTTGCTCAAGGACTTGGTCATTGACTCAATGGATCAAGTCCCTTTAGTGCATCCAGAAAAGGAACCTCTATTAACCCCACTATATACTCTTTCAAGTGGCCCTCTTAAGGAAGCAGCAATAGCAGGTCGTCGAAACTCTGCCGTTGAGTCGTCGATAGTAGTAGTAGCAGTCAAAAATTTCAGATTGAGCCTAACGGTCTTGAAACGAGGGACGAAGGTTCATCCTCGAACAGATCTGGCCGGAATAGGACTCTGGATCTTGGAGTCTGATCTGAGCTACCGGAACGAAGGATGACACCGGTGGCGAGGAAGGCCATGGACGGAGAGTCTTTCTAGGAGGCTGATCTGAGCTTCAGCACCGTTCTTCCCTTCTTCTTCACTGCCTGCAAATCTGTTCCTTCAGCTCTGATTCAGATCTGCGATTCAAATTCATTCCTGCTTTCTTCTGTGTTGAGCTCTGCTTCAGATCTGAGTTCTTTTTGGAGCTCTGAGTACCGAAGGTGCTGGTTTTTTTAACTTTTTATTGGAGGGGAGCTATTGCACGAGTTTGGGTGGAAGAACCTACTGGGACACCAAAGTAGTCAGCGAACTTCAGATCTGATCGGATCTGCTCAGATCTGCTCGGATCCGCTCGGATCTGCTCGGACCTGCTCGTCGGACACCGTGAGAACTTCAGACCTGCTCTTTGGAACTTCACACGCCGTGAGAACTTCGGATCTGCTCTCCCTCCTTCTCTGCTCTGCTCTCTCACAGAAGGAAGATGATGGCTGAGTCGAGTAATGATACTAGAATCGGACATGAGCCAAAGGATGGCTGGCCTCCGGATCGTGGGCTTTGATTACTGATTTTCTGAAACCAGATTTTCCAAGGAAGGATTCCAGATCGGCTTCTGCTAAAAATGATTCTAGATCTGTAGAGGGAGGTGAGGTTGATCGGGTCAAGGATGCAGATGAAAATAGGGAGGAGGTGCGACGATCCTACTCTACTGTGGTGGGTCATGCCTTGCCGGAAGTGGGAACTTTACCTGATCCTATTCACGCTGGAGCCTACACCAAGATCATAATCCCACAAGATGCCTATGAGGAAAGACTGCTACGGTTCAGGTTTGCATTGATCGGGAGGACGAACTTTAGATACCTTTCAATGGATGACATTCGAAAGGAGGCGAAGGAGAATTGGAATCTAAAAGGCGGAGTGAAGATGGCTCCTATGGGGAAGGGGTATTTTCTTTTACAATTTGAAAGGGAAGGAGACATGGCAGCCATGTGGAGACGAAGTCTTACAAGAGTCTGTGGGCAGATCATCAGATTCCAACCTTGGAAGGCAGATTTTGATGTTCATGCCAAGAACGTCAAAACCAAGTTGGTTTGGATCAGATTTCCTGACCTCCCACTGGAATACTGGCATGAGAGGATTCTGCTAACAATGGCCAAGGCATCAGGGAGACCTGTGGCACTGGACAGACGAACTCGATCTGCGGCAATGGGCGCTTTTGCGAGAGTCCAGGTTGAGGTAGAGATTGGAGCTACCAGACTCGAAGAAATCCAGGTAGAACGAAGGCAACCAGGAATTAACGAAACATTCTGGTTCAAACAAAATATTATTTATGAAGATGCCTTGATCAGATGTGGTTTCTGCAAAAAAATGGGACATTCTGTCCATGTATGTAGAGTGAGAATGGACGCAGAGATCAGGAAGGAGTCGCAGCGCAAAGAGACTATTCCAGGGGCGGCCTATGTAGATGAAGAGGAAGGCGTCCAGAGCAATGGTCACCGGAATGAGAACAGTGGCCGCCGGAATGAGCAGAATCCGATGGCTGGTGCGTCTAACTTGGAAAGATTTTCCTTACTTTCGAAGGAACGATCTCCTTCCATGTTTGACTCGCACACTTTAAGGAACATTGATGGAAAATCAGTTATGCATAATTTGAATGGAGACATACAAATATGCCTTCCATTAGAAGAAGAAGGGAATATGGAAAGAAATAATCTAGCTGACACGAATTACTTGGATGATGGGGAGAATGACTTGGATGATGGGGCGGATTCTATGGATGGATCGGATAATGGGTTGGTTGGTGGAAATGGGTCTCTTCTGGGTCAACATTCCTATAGAAATGTTGTTTCATCTTGTGGGGCTGGGAACAACACCCATAGGGCCATACAAGAGAAGGAATCTTCAAGCTCCATTTACCATGGTAGTGGTGATCGGGTGATGACCCTGTCTAGGCATGGCGAGCAACATGAGACTGGTCAGTGCCAAGCACTGCAATGGTACAACAATGTCATCTCGTCATTCAACCCTCTTGAGATTAATGGTGGCACGGTGGTGGTTAATCATAAGGAGGTAGAGTAGATAGACAAAACTCTCTGCGAAAGGGAGGCTTTGGATCTGGTTCCAGGAAGACAGGGAAAGGGGAAACACCTGACCAATACAGAGCAGACTTTGCGAAAGTCTGGCCGTATTGCCTCATCAAAAAATAGTAAATGAAAGCCCTCTATTGGAATATTAGAGGGATAAAGAAGGCTGCCGCAAGGTTAGCTTTGAGGAATATTTTAAGGGACAAAAGACCTGATTTCCTTTGCATTGCCGAACCTATGATTCCCTCTGACGCCTTTCCTACGTTGTTCTTCAACAAGCTGGGTTTTGACCCTGATTTCATCCATAACGAGCGTCTAGGCGGAGTCTCAAATCTATGGCTGATTTGGCGAAGAGGTGTAGCAAAGCCTGTTGTGCTAACGTCTTCTGAGCAGCAAATCTCTGTCTCTGTGCAATGGGCTCAGGAAATTTTCATCTTATCTATAGTGCATGCCAAATGCCTAAGAGCTGCTAGAAGAGAATTGTGGACCGACTTGGTGGCAACCCATCCTGGGCTGACTACTCCTTGGATGATTTTTGGAGATTTCAATGCCACCCTTCTCTCTTCTGAAAAAAGGGGGCCTGGAACTTTCAACCTTGGGTCAGCGGGAGATTTTGGCGCAATGGTGGATACTTGTTCACTAATTCAAGTTCCTTCGCAGGGAAGGAAATTCACATGGACTAATAACAGGAGAAGGGGACATGTCTCTGCTGTGCTCGATCGAAGCTTTTGCAATGAGGCCTGGATTTCTTATTTTCAAGAATGTCACCAACTTGTCTTGCAGAGAGTGGCGTCTGACCATACTCCCATTTTGGTGGTGTCTGAAGGCTCTGAAAGACCAAAAAACTGTCCTTTTCGCTTCCAGAGGTTCTGGGCAGACCATGAGGGTTATCTAAATGCAGTTAAGTCCTCCTGGGTGAATGACATTCCTGGATCGCCAATGATGGTTATGGCTCAAAAATTAAAAAGATTGAAGGTCTTCCTGCGCTCCTGGGCAAAAGAAAATTTTCCAAATTTTAATTTGGAGATGATGGAAGCAAAAAAATGCATGGAGGAGATCCAGACTGAAATTGACAGAGATGGGATAAATGACTCAATTTATGCCAAAGAAGCTGATGCAAAGACCAGATATCTGAAGGCCCTGCAAAATTATGAGAAATTATGGGCTGAAAAATCTCGTTCTAGATGGAGGAATCAAGGAGATAGATGCTCAAGATTTTTTCGCATCTCAGTGAAGATTCGGCGAATGAAGAACTCCATTAAATCTCTGAAGATGGTTGATGGGACCCTGATCTCTGATAGAGAGCAGATCAAGGAATATGTTGCGGGTTATTATGAGCATTTTCACAAAGGTACTCCCCTTACCAATCACATGGATTTATTGCAATGCATTCCTAATGTATTGGAAGAATGGGATAGAGGTCGATTAGATGGTATTCCCTCTGACTCTGAGATTAAGAATGCAGTGTGGGATCTTGATCCAGATAGTGCTCCTGGTCCAGATGGATTTCCTGGAGCTTTTTATAAATCATGTTGGGACATCATATCTTCAGATTTGTGCAATGCTATCAGATGGTTTTTCAGAACTGGGTTCATGCCTTACGGCATTAATAATAATTTCCTGGTTTTGATTCCTAAAATTGAAGGAGCACTATCCCTAGACAAATTCAGGCCATTGTGCATGGGAAATTTTTTATGCAAAATAATATCAAAGATTCTGGCTATGCGATTATCGTGTGTTCTTCCAAAAATTATCTCTGAGGAGCAGGGGGCCTTCCAGAAAGGGAAGATCATTCACTCCAACATATCACTTGCATCGGAGCTGGCAAACATGATGTTTGCATCCACAAGAGGTGGAGGTATGGGTTTAAAAATTGATATCCAGAAGGCGTTCGACACCATCTCTTGGAATTTTATTTTTCATGTTCTGAGGAGATTTGGATTTTCGGAAAAATGGATCTCTTGGATCCATCAGATCCTTGTTTCTGCCAGAATCTCAGTTCTGTTAAATGGTGGCCCTGTTGGATACTTTGGTGTGGAGAAGGGTCTGAGACAAGGAGATCCAATCTCGCCTATGCTGTTTATCATTGCTGAAGAGGTTCTTTGTAGAGGCTTATCTGAGCTCCTAGCCAATAACAACATTAAAGCTCTATCGGGTCCTCGTGGGGCGATTATCCCTACACATATTCTTTTTGCTGATGATGTTTTTATCTTTTCTAATGCTTCCATCAGGTATGTTAAAAATCTCAATAATTTTCTCGCTAAATATCAAAGCTTCTCCGGCTAGAAAATAAATTTAGACAAAAGCAAGCTTTTCTTGGGATCTGTTCCTGCCTCTAGGAAGCAAGCCATTGCAGAAGAGCTTGGTATCTCCATTTGTAACTTCCCCACCCGCTATTTGGGGGTCGAGATCTTTAAGGGAAGGGTGAATAAGGAGTCGCTAATCCCCATTCTGGATAAAGTCAAAGGGCGTCTTGCAGGATGGAAAGGGAAGATTTTGTCCATGGCTGGAAGAGTGGAATTGGTCCGCTCAGTGATCTTGGGAATGATGAACCATAGTTCAGCTGTATATTGGTGGCCTTCATCCCTTATTGCAATAATGGAGAGGTGGATGAGAAATTTTATCTGGACAGGTGAGATTGATACCGCAAAAAAAATATCAGTCAGATGGGATCTTTGTTGCAGGCCTAAGGAGGAAGGTGGTTTGGGACTGAGAAGGCTCAGAGACATAAACAAAGCCATGCTCTGTAATATGGTCTGGAGGGTCAAGCATGAGAATTCCTTAGCATGCAAATTCTTAAGGGCGAGATTTTTGAGGGGTGATGGTTCCTTCAAAAAGTCCTATAAGCCTTCATCGATTTGGCCAGGCTTTAGGAAGATGTGGGACTTCATGACCACCAAAGAAGCCTGGATGATTGGAAATGGGGACAGCATTAATTTCTGGTCAGATAAATGGTTGGGCGGCAAATCCATCCTAGAGCTAGTTGGCCTGGAGGGAGAGTCGAGTCTTCTCTGCAAGGGAAAGGTCAGTGACTTCATTCACAATTTTAAATGGAAATTGCCAAATGTTATCTCCCCTTTGCTGCATGATATTTTTGAGAAAATTCGAACCATTAAAATTCCATCTTATCCCTGTGAAGATATGTGCCTGTGGAGTCTATCATCTGATGGGATTTTCAATTCTAATTCTGCCTGGGAAGATATTAGGATTCGTAACCCGAAAGTGTCATGTTTCTCTTTGATTTGGGGTAAAAAGATGCAACCTAGGGTGTCTATCTTTGGTTGGAGAATGGTGCACGACAAGCTCCCTACAGATGACGCTATTCAAAAGAGGGGCATAGTCCTTGTCTCTAAATGCAGCTTATGTGGAATGGAGGCTGAGACATCGTCTCATATTTTCCTTCAATGCTCCTACTCCAAAGAAATATGGCTCTTTTTTTGTGGATGCTTCAATGTGCAATGGCAGCCTGCTGGAACCATGGCCGATTTCCTCACATGGTGGAGAAGAAAACAGAAATCAGTTTGCTGCAAAGAGGCATGGATCATGGGGTTACTAACAGTAGCTGATCACATTTGGCGCGAAAGAAATATGAGAAGGCATGATGGCAAGGAACGACCGGCAAGATACCTGAAGCAGATGATTCTAGAGGATATTCAGTTTGCTAAGCCAAGCACTAAAGGTGAAGTCAAGACAATGTCTGATCTCATTTGCTGCAGGAAGCTTGGTATTCCGATTCAGCGATCTCCACCAAAATCAATCTTAGAGGTTTTTTGGTGCAGACCCGAGGCAAATTGGATTAAATTGAATTTTGATGGAAGCTCAAGGGGGAACCCAGGTCGTGCAGGTGCAGGAGGAATTTTTCGTGATCACAGGGGAGGCGTTCTTGGCTCCTACAAAATTTTTATGGGTGTCTCGGGAGTCTTCGAAGCTGAAATCGAAGGCCTAATGGTGGGGCTGATGCGTGCTAGGGAGATGGGCATTCCATGTCTGTGGGTAGAGACGGATTCTAGTGCTGTTGCAATCTCTATCCAGCAAAATAAAATTCCATGGTTTGCCTTGCAGAGATGGATATTCCTCCAATCATATTTGGAGAGTATCACATGGAAAATAACTCACAACTTCAGAGAAGCGAACTCAATTGCCGACTACTTGGCTAGAGATGCGGCGAAGACAGGGATATCAGCCATAAATGTTGACTTTCCTGCCAACATTAAGGATTTCATCAGAAGAGATGCTGATGGCAGACCAAACTATAGATTTGATTAGTGGGATTCTCTTTCCTCTGCTGATGGCAATGCCGAAGGTGGGGATCAGGGAATCGATTTTATTTTTAATTCACTCTATTTTCTCAGTTTGATGTACCTCTGTGATTTCTTCCTTTTTCTTCCATTTTAATATAATGATTTTCTAGCGAAAAAAAAAAATTCTTAATGAAGATGAGCTCCTTAACCTCCCTCAACACCTCAATCACATTATGGTGACGCCCAAGAACAGCTTCATGCAACGCTGTGTTCCCATCTCTGTTCTTTTTCTTCACTGTTTTATGTGGTTCTAATTGATTGCCCTTTACTTTTTCAGCAGATTTGGGCTTCTTTTTCTTGTGTAAATTATCAGATTTAGACTGATTCTCTTCTTCGTCTACTTCCTTAGCCCAACCCAACAGATACTTAACTATTTCGACATTATTATGGCGTGCAGCAATGTGGAGTGCGGTGTCTTTTCTGTAGTTCTTGCTTCTGAGTATACTTGTTGGTTGGTTTTCGCGGATTACCCTCACAACTGGGACGTTGTCGTAGTTGGCGGCGATGTGGAGTAGAGTGTTATCGTTCTGGTAAACCAACTCTTTATCCTTTGCTGCCTCTGATAATTTCAAGCGTAAAGTTGAGTGATCACCTTCTGTTACAGCCTTATACAAAGCTTTACGGAGACCAGGATCCATGGTTTATTTACCTTCTGTATTCTGTATAGAGCTGTGTTATTTGTAAGCTATTTATAATGGAGGGGAGAGGCAATAGCCAGAAGACTAAGAAGGTCTGGATGGATCCAAGCACTAGAACCAATAGGACCCACATCCGCAATAGCCTATCCCTCCCACTAATTATCCATTAGGGTTAAAGAAGGTCTAGCTCAAGCGTGGATCCCCCGTCCCCCAGTATCCAACAATTAAATTTGCGAAGTGCCCCAACAACCAGCAATAATTGCTATTTCAGTATTTTTTTTTTTTATTTTACTATCAGTCCCCCACACTTGAACTATATTTAAGTCTCCTGACCTATATTTACTAAAATTCTTCCATTTTTTACCTTTTTTTTTTATACTTCTCTGTTTTTTTTTTTTTATATCTCTTACTCCCTTGCTCTTTATAAATATTCAGATTAACTCTCCTTTTCACCTAGAACATATTACACTTTTTTTCAAATTGACTAGTTTAAAACATAGTTTGAGCCAACCACTTACAAGTTTTGTCTCATCTAATCATTAAAGATATTTATGTGTCTTTAAAGATATTATTTTTTTATTATTACTATTTTTTTTACTTTGTCTCATTCAATCATCAAGGATGTTTTTATTTATTATTATTAATTTTTTTGTCTCATTCATCATCACAAATTTAACAATCTATTTTTTTTATCAGTATTAGATTAGTATCGTTCTTGGCCGATACTAATTCGGATTAGTAATCTCAAAGTTACATTCTCGTTAAGATTGCGACACATGATTTTAGGAATTAAAAAAAGAAAAAAAACGTGTGGTACCCAATTGGAACATATGATACTAATATAAATATAGAATTGATAAAAATATTGGATCAGCAATGCAAATACCCGATTGGAACATATGATACTGATATATATATATATTATATATATAGATCGGATACAAAATTATTCTTTTTTGAATTTACAATATCCTTGATGATTAAATGAGTCAGAACTTGTTAGGGATTTGTTCAAACCATGTTTTGAACCAATCAATTGAAAAAAATGTAACAAGTTATAGGTAAAAAAGAAGGGCAATTTGGGTATTTAAAAACATTAGGAAAGAAAGAGTTGCAAAAATAAAAAAACAGGGGAGTCAGAAAAAGTAAAAGGTAGGTGAACCTTAGTAAATATAGATCATGTATAGGGGAGTGACCGTAAATTCCCTTTTATCTTTTTTTTTTTAAATAAGTTAATCACAAATAGTTCACTCTACAAAACTGGCTATTCAATGATTCAATCCATTATTTTAGTTAATGTAGCCTAAGCAAATATTAGAAAATACAAAAATTGCAAACAGTGAACGCAGCAATAGGCTTCCCCACATATGTGTAGGAATTGTAACAGGTATTTAAGGACACAAAAACTAGCTTTGAAGATTTGCTAACGCTCTTCCCCAACAAAATAAAAAATAAAAAATAAAATTGCTAACGCTATGCAATTAGCAATTTGCCTGACGCCATGAGGCACAAAACACTTAACCCTCTCTTTGGTACATTGATGGCTGAGATCCACCGTGGCCCCACAGCAGAAGTCAGATGTCTCAGTTACTCGTTTAATGCTCTACTTATGAGTCTTGGAGATCCACACATTCAAATGTGGTTGTGTTTCATCCTTCAAAAAAGGAAAAAAAAAATGTGTTTCACGAACTCGTGTTTCACGTAATCATCGATTTCATGGTCAACAGTTGATTTGTCATGATGTGAGATGTGATGTGTGATGTACAATTGATTTGTCTAAATAGTATATAATCCTCTTTTTACTCAAATCTCTCTCACTCGTGTATATAATTTTACATTCTTCATTTATTTTATTTTTAAAATTTAACTTTAATTTGAAAAGGAGTTACATATGCACATTCTCTCCATCCTTGTCTTTACATTTATTGAACTCGCACACATATCACTCTCATCTCTCTCATTTTTTTTATATTTTTTTATTTATTTATCGATAAATGAGAGAGGTGAGGGAACAGGTGGGTTCCACCTCACCGTCCTCCCTCTCATTCAATTTCAAAATCAACGTTACCTCCTCCTTTTTTTTTTTCTTCTTTTTTCTTCCTCATTTTCTTTTTACCACAAGGGGTAATTACATGAGATAATTTTGATGTGAGATATTAGAAAAACCATCTCAAATTCTATAAACAATGAAAGGAAAAACAATCTCTAAAAAAATAAAGATAAATCTATCAGATTAGAATAAGTGTCAAATAAAAACCACACACGATGAACCATAGGGTAGCATTATTTTTTCCATAATTATTACGCAAGACCACACAACAACTAGTGTCAGAGATTGGTCATATAATTTTTTTTTTAGAGTAATGACCAAAATGACCATCACTGTCAAGTAACTATGACATGTTCCTCTCAAATGAAAATGCCGCATGAGCGACACAACTTTTAATAAACCGCATGCCGGATGAGGTTTACCTCTGTACATTAGTACTGGTAGGAGAGGTCTATGTCGAATCCGGTGAATCTTCACGTACATGAATGTAGATGAACTGCTAGAGCAGGAGGCTGGTGATGAGGCCATTTTTTCCTAACCACAGCGCAACCAAGGAGCGAACTAACGAATTCAACCCACCAGTGCTCAATTGAAAACTCCACAGTGGGTATTGACTCTAGTTCTTTAGCCAAATAACCTACAAGATTATCTAAAACGTAGTGTATATGTGGGATGAACTCACTAGCCTAGTAAATGAAAAGAAAGACCAAGTAATCATTTATTAGTGGTTCTATTGTAATAATTGAAAAAATCTCTTTTGAAAAAAAAAAATTTATAAGATTAATAACAAATAGAGAATGGAGTTTACTCTACAAAACTGACTATTCAATACAAAAATTGCTAAAACAGTCCACGCAGCAATAGGCCTCCCCACATATGTGTAGGAATTGGAACAGGTTTTTAAGTCCACAATAACTAGGTTTAAAGATTTGCCAACGCTCTTACTACAAAAAAAATAAATAAATAAGCTAACGCCATGCAATACGCCATGAGCTGACATCATAAGGCACAAAACATTTAACGCTCTCTTTGGCACATGGATGGCTGAGATCCACTATGACCCCACTACAGAAGTCAGATGTCTCAATTACTCGTTTAATGCTCTACTTATGAGTCTTAGAGACCCACATCAAATGTGGTTGTGTTTCGTCTTTGAAAAAAATCAAATTGTGTTTCACGAACTCGTGTTTCACGTACTCATCAATTTTTATGGCCGGCAATTGATTTTATCATGATTCGTGATGTATGATGTGTGATGTATTTAATTGCCAACTAAATAAGTTGGATATTGAAGAATGATCTTATAAAAAAAAAAAAAAGAGGGAATGGTGGGTGGCGCTGTAAATAGGGGGCGCACATATGCCGGGTTAGGCTAGGTTGTTGAACATCCTAATTTAATCCTACGTCTTCTCTTGGTAAGTTAGTAAAGTCATTCTATATTTTGGATTAGTTGAAGGATGTTGACTGATTGAGCAGCGGTTAGGAAACTGATCTTGAAATCTTAGTTCAAGAAACTCTCAAATTACAATGACTTCCTCAATAAGATGATAGTAGATTATATACTCCAAGTCGTGGGTCAATCATCGGGTCACGATTAATTCGATCGAACAACACCCATACCAGATCAGTGTTGGACTCCGAACTTGAACCTATCGGCCTAACCCCTCTACTTTCATCATAGATTTTAGAAAACTTTTCATTCAGATCGCCACTAAAATATATCAGAGCAGATAATTCTTCAAAACGGGTCAAGAATTCGAGACAAAACTTAACAAATATCTTTAATTCATAATGGATTTTTCAGTCAATCGTCTCGTTGAACCTTATTATATGAGAGTCATGATTTGTTAAGAGAGAGAGAGAGAGAGAGAGAGAACCTTATTATATGAGAGTCATGATTTGTTAAGAGAGAGAGAGAGAGAGGGGTTTGTCAGTGGAGGGGAAAGTTTTAATGGGGATGCATATCAATCTCTCGAATGGAGGGTAGGAAAAGAATTGCAAGTTTGGGAGAAATAATGGAAAAAAAATTCCAATAACAAAGGGAAATGAAGGGAAAAATGGACAAAAAAAAATGAGAGAATGTTATATGCACAATCACACAATCATACAAAACTATTAATGGAGAAAAAAGGACCATCGAAATATCAAAATCACCTCCAATTTTATAAATAATTAATTTTTAAAAATTCCATCATATATTGAATCCGATTCGAATATATTATTTGGTAAACAGATTCAAATAATAATGAATCCGATCCGTTTATATTCTTAATCCTATCCCTTAGTATCCAATAATTAAATTTGAGAAGCCTAATCTTGAGAGAGAAACGGCGTGACATAGGCTCAATAGTATTTATTACTGGGCCTGTTGTAATAGTTGAAAAAGTCCCTTTCGAAAAAAAATTATAAGATTAATCACAAAAAGAGAATGGATTTTACTCTACAAAACTGACTATTCAATACAAAAATTGCTAGGACAGTCCACGCAGCAATAGACCTCCCCACATATGTGAAGGAATTGGAACAGGTATTTAAGTCCACAATAATTAGCCTTAAAGATTTACCAACGCTCTTACGAAAAAAAAAAAAATTTGCTAACGCTATGCAATATGCCATGAGCTGACGCCATGAGGCACAAAACATTTAACGCTCTCTTTGGCACATGGATGACCGAGATCCACTATGGCCCCACTGCAGAAGTCAGATGTCTCAGACTCTCAGTTACTCGTTTAATGCTCTACTTATGAGTCTTGGAGACCCACATTCAAATGTGGTTGTGTTTCATCTTTGAACAAAAAACAAATTGTGTTTCACGTAGTCATCAATTTTTATGGCCCACAATTGATTTTGTCATGATTCGTGATGTGCGTTGTGTGATGTAGTAAATTGCCAACTAAATAAATTGAATATTGAAGAATAAAAAAAAAAAAAAAAGGGAATGATGGGTGGTGTCGGATTTGGCTCCTCTGTGGCACAAGACAATGTCCGGCGCGTATCCAACGCCTAGCAATGCCTTGCTATGCTTATGACTGCCTAGGGCTTCGTGCCAAGGCGTTTCTGGTCATTAGATCCATGCCGGACACTGTGTTGCGCCATAGAGGAGCTCAATCCGGGTGGTGTCAGCTGTAAACAGGGGGTGCACATGTGTCGGGTTAGGCTAGGTTTTTAAAAACCCTAATTTAACCCTACGTCTCCTCTTAATAGGTCAGGAAAAGTCATTCTATAATTTTGGATTGGTTGAAGGATGTTGATTGATTGAACAACGGTTAGAAAACTTGTCAATTACAATGATTTTCTCAATAAGATGATAATAGATTATATATTCTAAGTTGCGGATCAACCCATTGGATCATAGTCAATTTGATCGAACCACACCTATATTAGATCAGTGTTGGACTCTGGACTTAGATCTATCGACCTAATCCCTCTACTTTCATCATAGATCTCAAAAAAATTTTCATTTAAATCGTCACTAAAATATATCGAAGTGGATCATTCTTCAAAATAGATCAAGAATTTGAGACAAAACTTAACAAATATCTTTAATTCATAATGAATTTTTCAATCAACCGTCTTAAAGTATAAAGTACTATGTATACTTATTAACAATTGCACCTTATTATATGAGAGTCATGGTCTGTTAAGAGAGAGATCGAGAGAGAGAGAGGTTGTTGGGGGAGGGTAAAGTTTTAATGGGGATGCATATCACTCTCCCGAATGGAGGGTAGGAAAAGAATTAAATAGCTTTAGAGATTGATCATACAATTTTTTTTTTTTGGGTAATGACCAAAATGATCATCACTGTCAAGTAACTATGACCTGTTCTTCCCATGGAAAAATGCCTCATGGGCGACACAAAACTTTTAATATTTCCATCGCCACACAAATGGATGAGGTTTACCTCTTTAGATAAGTACCGGTAGGAGAGGTCCATGTCTCAATTCGACATTTAATGCTTCTTTCACCACACAAGTGGCTGAGGATTACTTCTACACACTAATACCAGTAGGGGTGGTCCATGTCTCAATTAGGCATTTATTGCTTCCTTCGCCACACAACATTACTTCCATACACTAATAAGTGGCTGAGATTTACTTCCGTACACTAAGACAGGTGAGATCTTTATCTACATTAGGCATTTAATGCTTTCCTTCATCCCCCACGACACTTACTTTCCTACAGTGATTGTCTTAATTAGGCATTTAATGCTTCCTTCGCCACACAAATGGCTGAGGGTACTTCGAAGGTCTGACCAAATTGCCAACCGGCTGGGACAACATTATAGCTAGTGACGGTTCGGCCATCACTGGTGGTGACCTGGAAGGAGAGACTCTGGCCGTTGAGGTAAGAGTTGCTCTGCCAGTTCTGTCCCCAGTTCCTTGACATGGTTTGCCACCCGCTCTTAGACCCTTTGATCGATACTGCATGGATATCTCCTGCTCCGGCGACGTTGGTGATCAATACCAAGTTGAAGTGAGAGTGGCCATTGATTGTGAACCTTATGACTCCCTTCTTCACACAGGACACCCTAAAAAAAACATCAACCACCGTACACGTTAGCATTCATTCATTAATTATAGGATCTAGCATAGAAGTGTTAGGTACTCTTAGGCATTCTTAGATTAATGCGCTTCTGATTGGAAGAGGGGGGGGGGGAGAGCTCGGAGATTTGATAATGGTGGAAGAGAGGCGCTCTGAAGGTGGTGATATGGAAAATGGTGATCGTGAGACTTTGGATCGAGGACCCCTCCTCAGGGGCCGGAGGTGAATGCACCTCCTTTTTCTTATGCAAGGGCGGTAGGTCTCACCTTATGGCCTGCAATTGATTCACTCTCAGAGCCGATTCAAGCAGGGAACATTACAAGGATTGTCATACCACAGAATGATTATGAAGCAAAGAGACAGAATTTCAGGTTTGCTCTCATAGGCCGTGTAAATTTTCGTCTTCTATCTTTGGATGATTTACGTCAAGAGGCAAGAGATAACTGGAGATTGAGTCAAGGGGTTGTGATGCACCCTCTAGGAAAAGGCTATGTCATTTTTCAATTTCGATGTGAGGGCGATAAGGCGGCTATTTGGAGAAGAACCCCTTTGCGTGCGCGTGGACAGTTAATTCGGCTTCAACACTGGAGACCGGATTTTAACATCCATGAGAAAAATTCCTTCACGAAACTCGTGTGGACTCGTTTCCCAGACCTTCCCTTGGAATATTGGCATGATAATGTCCTTCTCTCTATTGCGAAGGCGGTAGGACGTCCAGTTACCCTGGATAATCATACTAGACAAGGAATTTTGGGATATTTTGCCCGAGTGCTGGTTGAAGTTGATAGCTCGGAAGCTGCTACTCGTGTTGAGGAGGTTCAGGTAGAGAGATTCGAACCAAGTACTACTAAGATTTTTGGCTTTCATCAGCGACTAATATATGAAGATAATTGTGCAAAGTGTGGTTTCTGTAAGCGGATGGGTCATCAAGTAAACAATTGTCGACTCAAAAAGATGGAGGATGAGAAGCAGAGTGCTCGTGACAATGTAAGGGTACCAAGTGCGGTATACGAGGAAGACGGAGTTGACTCAAACAGGGGTGACTCGTTGGGTATCTCTAGATCTTTTTTGGAAAGAAAAATTTCAAATCTGCCTCTCCCAAATCAGATTTTGGAAAATAAAGGGGACTTACCTATTGAAGAGGGAAACGGATCTGCTGGACAATCTCAAAATAATATCTCTTCTCAACTTCCAAATATAGAAGAAGGTGAGATTCAAATTAATTTGAATTCGGCTAATACAAATCTCCCTATTTCGGAAAATGTGGGATTAGCGCAGGAGAGAGTTGAGTCAGATAAGGACTCTAGTGATGACATGGAGGGGTCTGATTCGGTTTTTGAATCAGAATTAGAATTTGATTCAGACCATAATTCTGGTTCAAAAGAGAGTGGACCGTATCAGGTCCGATCTTCCCCAGTCTATGATACGGTGGATACTTTTCAGTAGGAAGTTCCTTTGGCGACGGTGTCGCAGGGTCCTGTGAGAATGTCATCGCGCACAAAGAGAACAGGACTGATCCAGGGATCCAGTCGGGGTGGCCTGACGAGCAGGGGTGGACGGATTTCTTCCTCTGGGCATGGTCCGACCCCTACCTCTACAATTAGTAGAAGGGAGATTGCTGTGATGGGAGTTCAGGCAGTAGATAGAGCTGTTTTGATGGGTGAGGAGGGTAAAACAGTGGGAGGAAAAAAGGGGAAGAAGAAAAAAGGAGGAGGTTAGACATCTATATCTGACAAGGTCGCGGACTCAACAAGTTAATCATGCGTGTTCTTTTCTGGAATATTCGTGGTGTGAAGAAGGAGGCTGATAAGAGATTTTTACAATCTCTTATTATAGAGTCTTCTCCAGATATTTTGTGTTTGGCTGAACCAATGGTTCAGGTGAGTAAATTCCCTGTTTTATTTTTTAATAAATTGGGATATTCGGCAGAGTTTATCCATAATATCCGCCATGAAAGGTTGTCTAACCTATGGATAATTTGGAAACGTGGTCTGAGTCACCCGTCCGTTGTCTCAATGTCAGATCAACAGCTCTCTATTGAGGTGGACTAGCAGGGGAAAAAAATGCTTTTGTCCTTTATTCATGCTAGTTGCTTTAAAATTGAGCGTAGAGATTTGTGGTCGGAATTGGCGGCTATTTCAGCAGATTCTCTCCCTTTGCTTGTTGTTGGTGATTTTAATGCGACGCTGTTGTCTAATGAGAAAAAAAGTCCGAGGAAATTTAATGTTGGATCGGCAGCAGAGTTCCAAGCAATGGTGGATTCTTGTATGCTCATTTCTACCCCTTCACAGGGTAAAAAGTATACTTGGTCAAATAATCGTAGAAGGGGTAATGTCATGGCTGTTCTGGATAGAAGCTTTCATAATGAGTTATGGATTGATGAATTCAAAAATATTTCTCAGAGAGTTATAAGCTGCATTGCATCTGATCACACTCCCATCTTGATCCATTCAAATTTGATCCAAAAGCCTAGCAACATTCCGTTTCGATTTCATAATTTTTGGATGGAAGATGATAGCTTTCAGTCGGTGGTGAAGCAAGCTTGGTCCCAACATGTGGGTGGCTGCCCCATTTATATCTTGGCGTAGAAATTGAAGGTGGTGAAAGGGGTGCTAAAAGCTTGGGCAAAAGAAAGATTTCCTAATCTAAATGAGGAAGTGAAAAAAGCTACTTCAGAGCTAAAAAGAGTGCAGGATATTCTTGAGGTTTCAAGAATGTCGGATGTTCTTTTTAACGAAGAAGCTGATGCAAAAACAACCCTTTTAAATGCTAGTAAGATGCAAGAAAAACTGTGGTCTGAGAAGGCTAAATTACGATGGTTGAAAGAAGGTGATCGGAACACAAAATTTTTTCATCTTTTAGTGAAGATTAAAAGATCAAGAAATTAGATTAGTATGTTACGTCGTGAAGATGGTTCTTGGATTTCTGATCAATTAGATTTGGCCAACTATATTGTGGATTTTTACAAGAATTTTCACTCTGAAATTCCTGTAGAACCACACTATGAGCTACTTGACCAAATTCCGACAATCATTTCTAATGAAGACAATGCTTTCTTGGATGTTGTTCCCTCAAGGGAAGAAATAAAGATGGTCATATGGGATCTGGATGCGGACAGCTCTCCGGGCCCTGACGGCTTTCCAGGTCAATTTTTCAGAAGTTGATGGGATATTGTGGAAAATGATTTCTGTAGGGCTGTTTTCTCTTTCTTTTTAGTAGGGAAAATTCCTAAGGGGGTAAGTAATTGTTTCCTAACCCTTATCCCTAAATCTGATGGTGCTTCTTGTTTGGATAAGTTTCGTCCCATATGTATGGGAAACTTTTTCTGCAAAGTTTTGTCCAAAATTGCTGCTTCCAGGTTATCTCTCTTTCTCCCAAGATTAATCTTAGAAGAACAAGGTGCATTCCAAAGGGGTAAAAGTATTTCAGCAAATATAAGCCTTGCTTTAGAGTTGGCAAAACTGATGTACTCATCCGTTCGAGGTGGAGGTATGGGTCTAAAGCTAGATGTGCAGAAAGCCTACGATTCTCTGTCTTGGGAATTCCTCTTTGCAACCTTGAAGAAATTTGGTTTCTCTCCCAATTGGATCAACAAAATCCATCAAATGTTGCTCTCAACAAGGATTTCAATTTTGCTAAATGGAGGTCCAGTGGGTTTCTTTGGTGTGGAGCGTGGTTTCAAGCAAGGAGACCCTATTTCCCCAATCCTTTTTATTCTGGCAGAGGAAGTTCTTTGTAGGGGGCTGAAGAACTTGATTCTGGAAAGGAAGATGAAAGCTCTCCCAAGCCCTAGAGGAGCAATTACCACTTCCCATTTACTTTTCGCAAATGATATTTTCACCTTTATGAATGGCTCAGCTAGGTATGTGAAGCATCTTCATGAGTTTTTATCCAAGTATCAGTCCTTTTCAGGGCAGAAAATAAACTGGGAAAAAAGTAAAATATTTTTTGGGAAGATTGCTCCTTATTGAAGTCATTTTATTAGTGATTTTCTAGGCATTCCCGTGGCTGAGCTCCCTACAAAATATTTGGGGGTGGAGATTTTTAAAGGCAGAGTGAAGAATAGTCATTTGTTTCCTCTTCTGGATAAGATAAAGGGTCGGTTGGCAGGGTGGAAGGGCAAAATTCTCTCTATGGCTGGGAGAATTGAATTGGTTAAGTCAATTATTTCTGGTATTCCCATGCACAACTTCTCTGTGTACTGGTGGCCGAATGAATCTATTAAGGTGGTGGAACGGTGGATGAGGAATTTTATTTGGTCAGGTGATATGGAAGTGGCAAAGAAGATTGCTATGAAATGGGAAGGGGTGTGCAAGCCTAAAAAGGAAGGGGGTCTGGGAATTAGAAGGATGAGAGAAGTGAATTTTGCTTATTTATGTAAACTGGCTTGGCAAATCAAACATGAGGATTCACTCAAGAGCAGATTTTTCAGGGAACATTTTATCAAGGAGGATGGGTCGCTGCGAAGGGGATATAAGTCTTCATCTATATGGTTGGGCTTGAAAAGAGTTTGGAGTTTCGTTGCGAAGAACGAGCAATGGATTTTGGGAAATGGGGAAAATTTTGATTTTTGGTTAGATAGATGGATTGGCAATCAATCTATCGCTGAGAAGACAAACTTGGACCCTGCTTTTTTCACAGATGCAAAAGAAAAAGTTTCTGATTTCATATGCCAAGCCACCTGGGACCTCCCTCATGTGGAGTCGGTTTTACTTGCTGAAATTTGGGAGAAAGCTAAACGTATTTGCATCCAAGGTGTGAACGACCAATGTCTTTGGCGATTGACCTCTTCAGGTATCTTCTCTATTAAATCTGTCTGGGAAGAAAATAGAGAAAAATATCAGAAAGTGAGTTGGTTTTCTCTTATATGGAACTCATCTAACCAACCAAGACAAGCTGTTTTTGCTTGGCGGTTAGTTCAAAATAGATTACCAACAGATGAAAATGTGTCTCGTCATGGAGTGCAAATGGCTTCCTGGTGCAGTTTGTGTGGTAAAGATGCAGAATCAATGTCTCACTTATTTTATAACTGTGAATTTGCTCGCAGTTTGTGGAGAGCTTTCTGTGAAGGCTTCGATGTGCAATGGAAATCTTATATGGACATGCCTACTCTTATTGCTTGGTGGAAACAAACAGCAAAGAGTCTCCATTTTAAAAAGGTGTGGATTAGTGGCTTCTCCTTGGTTCCTAGTGTCATATGGCAGGAAAGGAATGCAAGAATTTTTAAGGGGGTCTCCAAATCATCTAGACACTGTTTTGCCATGATTAAAAGTGAAATCAGCCTCCAGATGACCGCTGCTATAGGGTCTCCTCTTTCATTTAGCTCCTTATTGTGTGCCAAACGATTGGAGATCTCTACGGTGCGATACAAACCAAGAGAGGTAATGGAAATTTTTTGGTGTCCTCCCCAAAGGGGATGGGTGAAGCTAAACTCAGATGGCTACTCTTTGGGAAATCTAGGAAAAGCAGGTGCGGTATTTCGGAATGAAAATTCAGAAATATTACAGTCTTTCAAAACTTTTCTTGGTGTCCACACAAATTTTGAAGCCGAGATGATAGATGTTATTACTGGGCTAGAATTTGCTAGAGATATGGGTATTACTCATTTGTGGATTGAGTGTGACTCAGTAGCTGTAGTTTTGCTTATATCTAAGGGAAGAATCCCTTGGGTTTGTCTTCAGAGGTGGATGAGTTTAACCTCCTATTTGAACTCTTTTACCTGGAAAATCACTCACTGTATGCGGGAAGCAAATCCTGTGGCTGATTTCTTGGCAAAAACAGCAGCAAAATTCGAAGTTTCTTCTCCTATCCAATCTTGGCCTACGCTGATTGCTATAGAGTTGGAAGTGGATTGTCAATCTCGGCCTAGATACCGTTTCTTTTAATGTATTCTGTTTTTATTTCCAATTTTTGTGATTTAGTTTCTGTTGTGAGTTCTTCTCTGCTGATGGCAATGCCAAAGGTGGAGTAGAATTTTCCAGATTCCAAATGTGATATTGCTCTGTATATTCTTTTTTCCATTTTAATACAATGAATTTTTAACGAAAAAAAGTTAGGTACTCTTAGGCTCCGTTTGGTATCGTTTCTGTTCCAGAAACTCCATTTCGTGTCAAAAACGAAAATTTCAGTTTCTATGTCAAAACACCGTTTTTAAACGATTTAGGGCTATTTGGTGAATCTGTTTCTAGAATAGTTTCAGAACCAAAAAATGACAGTTCTGCAGTTTGGTAATGCTTGTTTCAGAAACGGTTTTTTTTTTTTTCTCTTTTCTTTTCTTTTAAGTCAATAATTACAGAAAAAACATTAAAATACTATAAGCATATAAATTCTTTTGGAACAATAAAATATTACATACCAACTAAAAAAAACATGGTTTCCAAAGGATGAATAAAATACAGTATTAACAATGCCTTGTGCAAGTTAATTATTACATAATTCCCCAAATTTTCACTTTTTTTTCCAAGTCTAAAGACTTGAATGCATGGAGGATGTCTTTCATCTTATTTATTTAGTCCTCTAATCCTTTAAGTGTCCCTTACAGATATCCTTTCATGTACTCGTTCAAAACGGACGATGGTGTGGATGATGTTGATATTGGGCTTAAGCTTTCTGAACATAATGTATGTTGTATGGTAGAGATATGCGTTTCATCTTTCAACCATACAAACATATCACATCCACGGTTATTAGCCTATATCAAATAATAGATGTGATTAGGGTCGTTGAAATTTAACATCGAATTAAAAAAAATCTAAAATTATCTATAGGTATTGGTCAATCGTAGAAATAAATTACACTAGTTGAATTTGGGCAACATAGAAAATACTGTCCCTTGTTTGGACCTTTCGTCGCAGTTCGTACTTTGCATTGACCTTTACCACATCTACATAGATGTAGTTGGTCCACCCACATGAAAAATTACATGAATCTTGACACTTGAAAAATTATCTTTCAATATTTTTACCCGATTTGGTTGTATATTTACTACAACTCTTCCCACAAATTTCACAATTTGCTATCATTAGTGGGGGCATAGAAGAAGTCATCTGTAATAGATATTTAAATATCAACAAAGTTAATATAGCATCCAAATATATGACATTCATAATAATATATCAACTTGTACCACATATATAAATGTAACATAAAACAAGTACTACATCACTTGAAACATCAATTTAGGTTTTCAGTTTTTTCAAAATAGTTATCGGTTTTAGTTTTCAACTAGTTCTGGCATCCTTTGCTGTCTAGCCATTGGATTTGTAATTCTTAGTCTAGTGGCATTCATCTCTTTTGCCCAATTTCGTTGACTTGATTGTATTGTAGAATGATTCGAAATCTTCATGTGGTGGATTCAAGTCATCTTCTGTAACTTTTAAATCATCACTCATCCCCACAACTTCAGCATCAGCAATATGCTCTTCTCAAATATAGTTGTGTAGCCCACAACATGCCAGTACGATTGATGCCTGAGCTTCTACTGGGAACTGATGCATTAGCCTTAAAATTTGAAATTTGTTCTTCAATACCCCAAATGTACGTTCAATGACATTCCGAAGTGATGAATGTCTATAATTGAACAACTCTTTCACTGTTCTTGGGGATCTTCTACGCCCTTTGTAGTCCGGTAGATGGTATCTCTCATCCCTAAATGGTGTCAAAAATCCAGATTGGCTAGCATACCTAGAGTCGACAACATAATACTTTCCTACAGAAAAAAAATAATATATATTATTACGTATACACTCAAATGAAAATATAATATATTAGTATAAAGTTAATACCTGGAGGTGGATGTGAAAAGCTCAATCGAGGATCACTTCTTGCCTGTTCAAGTACTCGACAATAATTTGCACTACCTTCCCATCCTGCATACACATATGTGAATCGCATGTCAAATGAACATGCACACATCACATTTTGAGTTGTGATCCCCTTCTGATTCCTATATTGAATTTGATCCTCTCTTGGAACTACCGCATGGATGTGAGTACCATCTATGGCTCCAATACAATGCTATGACATATAATGACAATTAAATGGTTAGTACATATAAGAATATAAATATTCATATATTTAATTACAAACATGTATCTGTAGACACCAAATTTTGTCACCCCCCGCCAATGATGACAATATGAAGGATTACATGTTGGATATTTTAGACTTGAAGAATTTTCAAACTTAGAGTAGAAAATGACAATTTTTTCCTATAAACTTTCAAGAGAAAATGTTTTCAAAAATTAGAATTTGATGTTGTGGATTATTGTTGTTTGTCTCCTCAAGTCGGTCATTACATTTTGATGCGAGAACTATGCGAATCGACGCCCGACTCTCTCTTTCATTATATTATCCGGGTCCCTACTTTATGCATATTTTCGTAAAGGTTCTCGATCTAGATTACAATCGTGTCTCACATCATTGGATAGTGCTCAGACTGAGCTTTCTAACGACATATTACACGTCGAATTTCGACAAACGGTTTAAAAGATATGACCCCCAAAAGTTGACTCCAAAGTTCGGTATCAGATTCTATTCCGAGCAACCAAAGAGTGCCACATGGCGCCCAAACCCCTTTGTCCAAAAGCAAGCATTTTTGAACAATTCTCTCTAGTTTTTTAGTCTCACATCGGAAATAAAAGAGAATTGCCCCAAGTCTCAAGGCCATAAGTATAGCCCTTCCTCACTTCCAAAAGAGGAGAAAAATTTGGGAGAAGGAATATGGCCACATGAAGGATTTTGCTAATTCTCTCTCTCTAAATAAAGAATCCCTCCAAGTATAAAATTTTGAATGTGTAATCCTTCCTTGATCCCAGAGACCTAGTATGGTTCAGTTCAATTTTGGGCTTGAAGCATAAGGGTTATCTCTCTTTGTTTCTTGATTAAAGCCGGGTTTAAGGTATTTATTTATTTTTTCTTCTTTTTTCCCAATAGCGATTTTGAATTAGTTTAATTTAATAGATTAGTTTTTAATTCATTAATAATTGATTTATTTAGATTAATTATGTTTAATTAGTTTCAGTTTGGTTCAATACGGTTTATTAGATGTGAATTGATTTATTCCGGTCCAATTAAAGGTATTTAGGTTTAATTGATTATTTTAGATTAATTAGGTTTAATTGGATTTTTATTTATTTAACATGCTTACTTAAATAGATTTAATTTGGTTTAGTTTTTTTTAAATTATTTTTTATTCTTTTAATCTAGACCCTTAGATTAGGATCTCAGCCCTAACCTAATCCCACTATTTTTTTTCCACTCCCTTCTCCTTCTTCTTCTTCTTCCCTGCTGCTGCAACCGAACCTGCAATTTTTCTCCACATCTTCCACCTGAACTTCTTCTCTCCGCAAGTAAAGCTTTCATCCATGGCGACAAATATTCTACTAACGGTTCTTACTATCTCGTTCGTCATTTCGTTCTACCTCTCGTTGACGAGCGCGGCTGTGATGAACGTAGCTTCTGTGTCTGCATTTTCCACTCCAGTTGGTTCGCCGTTGCCTTCTCAAGATATCCAAGAATCTATCTCTCCAACTGCCCAGTTTCAACGGATCTTGACGAATCTCGGATTCCATCAACTCGCCATGGCGATTCCATCCCTTTCAGACTCCGCATTTTCGATCTGGAACGGTCCTTCAACGCTCTTCGCACCGACAGATGTTTCTATCCAGAGCTGCGGTTCTTGCTCTCTACCGCAGCTTCTCCGAGAACACATGGTTCCAGGTATCTTCTCTCTCGATTATCTCCGCAAGCTCTCTTTCGGGACGAAGCTGGAGACCATGAGCCCTGGAGGCTGCATTACTGTCACCTCGGCGGCGGAGGATAACACCAAGATTTTCATCGGCGGTGTCGAGATTACACATCTAGATCTCTACAACAATGGTGTTATCGTCGTTCACGATCCTTCCTATATTCACCACCACCAGAGGTACCCGTGGCTGAACCAGAACCACCACCAGCTTTGGACTTCTTGTAGCTATAAGGGTACATCCATCGCTGAGCTCGTCACGATCCTTGCGCTTGTCGGTGCGAACATTACCAGGTCGAACTTTGTTAAGGTCTGACTCGTCATCTGCAGCAAAGGGGTTGGGATCGTTTTCAGGAGCAAAGCAAATAGGGTTAACATCGTGAAAAGGGGGAGGACATTTGGGGTCAGCTTGGGAGCAGAAGGCGGCATTGCTGTATGCGTCAGTGCCTTCTTCTTTTTTTTCTTCTTCTTCTTCTCATCTTATCCTCCATCTTCTGTTCTTTGTAAGAACCTAGCCGCCGCCCATCACACTCTTTATGACCGATGAACCCTGTGTGCCTTTCTCTAACCCATTTCTTGGTGAAACTCCGACTGCCGCAGCACCACCAGCTCCATCAATGCCTTCGGCAGCAGTAGCGGTAGCTTCGGCGAGATTCCATCTTCTTTAGTTGAAGGTGCAATGGTGCCGAGGCTGCTACTGTCCTCTCAATCTCCTTCTTATCCCTTCTTCTCCATTCTTTTCCTTGGCCGAAAGTAGATTTCTCCCCCACAGTGTCCCTGCTAATAGTATTTCATGATAATCCAAGAAAGAGAAGAAGACACTGACGCATACAGTGACCCTGCCTTCTGCTCCCAAGTTGACCCCAAATGTCCTCCCCCTTTTCACGATGTTAACCCTATTTGCTTTTCTCCTGAAGACGATTCCAACCCCTTCGTTGCAGATGACGAGTCAGACCCTAACAAAGTTCGACCTGGTAATGTTCGCACCGATAAGCGTAAGGATTGTGATGAGCTCAGCGATGGAGGTACCCATTATAGCTACAAGAGGTCCACTATAGGTAACATGGACCTCCACAGTGGCAAGATTTTCTCTGATACCTTGAAAAAAGGGTAGTATTTTGGGTTCTGTGCAATCACTATCGGTATCATATTGACGTTTGGCAGTCTGATTTTCTCCTTAGCCAGGCCTTGCATTGCAATCAAGACAATGTTGAATGTTCGACTAACTGTTTTTCCTGAGTGGTTGAAATGATTTTGGGTGTCCCTATTACTTGAACCCTTCCCAACAATCCATAGGAGCATTCCAAGCTGTTCATCCACTCAGATGTTGGTCGTGTCTTTCAACCACCCCCTATGTCTAACATAATCACATAGATTAAGGAAGATATGACGTTCCATCCTAAACTCTTCATAGCATCAGTTGGCATGCCTATTCAATACCTCATGCATCATGACAGCACCTGGAAATACACTATCCCTACATGGTTCTAGAATATATACCACCTCACTCAGTAATTCCATTCCCATGTGAATGATCGTATCTTCTTCATCACTAGAAGTTTCACATAATGCATTTGACATAACTGCAATAAATAAACAATTACTACTCAATTTGAAACAAATAACTGTAAAACATAACAATCTGACACATTGTCTCAACCCAAAACACATATTCAACATTACACACATCAATAATAGAAAAAAACAAAAGAAATAAAAGTAGCATTCAATGTATCTCCAAAAGTAACATTACACACATAAAAAGTATTGTCTTGAATCCAAAATGATCAAAAGTAGCATTCAAACACAACCTCAACTACTCCAAGGCATCTAAAAGCCAAGTCCTCTTAACAGGCTCTGCACAAACAAACAACTCCTTCTAACTAGGATCAGCACACATACGACTGGTGGCCTTCAAATATATCTCCTTTGACATATCCGGTATGGAGGATAACACCGCCTCACATGCACTCACACTGAAATCTCGAGGACAAGATGCACCTTCCCCACCACGAACAAGAGATGTAACGGAAGTACTGGATGCTTTCTCAATTTTAATGGATACATACTTCCCATACAAGTCCTTCACGTGGCTATCTCCCTTATTGGCGGTCTTTTCTCTTCGTCCCGTGGGTGTTCTATCAAGCCTTCGCTTTGTGGTGGTCTGAGTTAGAGTATGAGTATCCTCATGAAAGGGGTCAGTCATGCCTAAATGCACAGGGGTAATAGGGGAGTCAACGACTTGCTCAATATCAACTGTATTAACAGCTTCGATGCCATCCAAATCTTAAGCACTATCAACCCCTAAGTTACCTCTAGCATATGCATCCCCAAATACCATGCTCAAATATGGCCAATTGTTTAGTCCATACTTCTTGTATTTCAACCAACCTGGATTTGCCTGCATAAGTAGTCATTGTATCACTCAGATGCACTACTCATTGTAATCTAATTTTTAAATAATTCAACTAGCTAGTGAAATCTATTGTACCTGTATTGCCTTATCCCATACAAACTCATCATCAACTGCGACTGATTTTGTCATTGAGTTCCACCCAAATCCAGTTGTGTCAAGCAGTCTCTTGAATTGTTGGTACTCGTGTTTCAACTTGTTCATCTTGTTGCGTAATTGTTCTCTCCCAACTGTACGATTTAAAGCCTGCTGAAATTGCTTTGTAATGTCCTCCCATCCAGTTTTGTTAAATAAATTACCGGATTTGTGACCATTTTTTACAGCTCCCTTCATTGCTTCAATGAAAACAGTGGTCTTAAGTTCTGACCACTTAACGGCAGGGATACTACTTCCAAACATAATAGCTAGACATTATAAGTTAGTGTAAAAGTTAGCATACTGGGACAAAAAAAGATTTAACACTAAAAAAAGAAATAAAAAAGCTCATCTTCACATATGATACAAACATTTGTAAATAAAACTTACATGCATGAAGACCAAGCAAAGTAACAAAGAAACCCAAGTAACAATGTTTTATTATAATTATCAAATATAAATTACCAAAGAGATCTGGAAATCAGATTTGGAATCATACCCAAGCAAAGTGACAAAGCTCCAATAAAATCAGACTTGGGGAGAGATAATGGAAAGACCAATAAAACCAAGCAAGGTAACAAAGAAATCAAGTATAGGAAAATAATAAAGAAATCAAGCATAGGAAAATAATAAAGAAATCAAGCAATCCAAATTGTTTCCTGGCTGTCTTGTTCTAGATTTTACATCCTTCACTAGTATGGAATATACTAGTGAAATTTTTGTTGCAACTAATCAGTCACTCACGATTTGCATTCAAAACCATTTTTTTCCTTTTAATCAAAGAACAAATGAGTTATCATAAACCCTTTTGGTGGAATTTCTTAAAATTTTCTTAGAACGTCTAGTGCCTTTGAGAGAGAGAGAGAGAGAGAGAGAGAGAGATCTCAAAGTCATTTAGTTACCATTTACATGGAAGACTCGACTCAAACTCAATATTATTCCAACTAAACTTTGTCAACCACTTCCCTTCCTACAGAATTTCAAAAAGTCGACTACTTCCTCTCCTAATGAAAGTAAAAATCATTGTATGTTGCTTTGTTAGACAAAGTCTGTTGGGTTGCTTTCTGTGATTTTACTTATAGAAAGTGTTCCTGCTAATAATATTTCATGATAATCCAAGCAATTGTGCCTTTTTACAAGTTTTGATTTGATAATTTAATGTACATATTAAAAGTAAAATCTACAACATGTTATTCTTTGCTTTGCAAGAATGGTTTGGAATGTTTAGTGGGTTGAGATTTGGCGGGAAAAAGAAAATGGGAGGAGGAGACTTCTGGGAGAGGAAAATTTAGTTTTCTGTCTACCAAACTTGGGATATGAAATGGTAACAGTCATATTTCTGCAGCAGTGAACTGCTTAAAACTAAATAGAAGAGTACCATGCAGATGCTACTTTTTATCTACAATCCACCAGTTTTGTTTTCTGTTTCGTTTAAAGGGTATGTGGTAGTAGAAGTATTCCTTTCTACCAAATAAAAAAGGGTAGAATTACTTCATTACCACGTTGTGATCTACATTACAATCATATTTGTCTTATGGGAAGATATCATACTCTCTATCTATCAACAAAATTTCTATCCATTTGGATTATACACGGGAAAAGTGAGGTTACATTCAATACAAGTTGGTCATATGATCAAAATAGTATCGGTAGTTCTATTTTACATTAGAATTACTAATTCTATGAATTAAAGGCAAAAGTTCCCTCCCCCACCACTAAAAAGACATCATCATTCAATAAATAAATAAAAGACAGATCCACTAATTAAGGCTGAGATGGGAAAAAGAATGAAGCTTGGTGCAGTTCTTTAGTAAGTGGTAAAAGATACATAGAGGTAACAAAAGAAAAAAAAAAAGAAGCGGTGGATAATGAGATGTCTCTCCAACCCAACAAAGATGGAGAATTCAAAAACAAAATAAGCCAACAGAAAAAAGTACAAGACTAAAACAAAGAATTAAAAGGGAAAAAGAAAAGAACTACACAATACAGAAAAGTAAAAGACAAATTATGCAAGTAAAGAACAGAGCAAGAGATCAGATATGGAGGCTAGAGATCTTTCAAAATATGATTGTTGCACACATTTGTTGAGCGTTGGTATGTCACATTGAAGTAATCTTTTCAGCTTTGGGAATGGGAGAATACTCAATTTTACTCCTCTCGAACCTCCTATGCTCACCTTTGCTTCATTGATTACTTCCATTCCTTCTCAATTCTCAACCTTTATAGATCACTTGCTTCAATTGCTTTACAATTCTCACCTTTATAGATTACTATTCAATCGCATTCAGCATTACTCTCCTACGCAATGCCAATAATGGAGTTTGGATGACTGCCACTAGAGCCACTTACCTCATCCTCATCCTCATTATTCTCCTCATTTTTCTTTATTTCCCTCCTCTGTTAGAATCCCATTTTACATATTCCCAAAAAAAAAAAAAATCATTTTTAATTTTCATATTTTCCACAAGTTTAATTCATCCATTTTGAAGAAACAAAATAGTAATTCATACCTGAAGACTCATGTTTAGTAATGCTATCAACTTTCACACTCATTAGACATGGAATCTAGGAGAGATAATTAGGCAAAAGAAGAACCATATATTGGAAAGAAGAAGAAGAAGAAGAAGAAATCTTCACATACAATGTATATGATACATAAAATTTAGGAATTTTCCCCATTCATCATGGACATATAACTTGATTTCTCTGATTTTTTATTTAGTAGTCTCCAAGAACCTGTTAAATTCTTAACAACCTCATTACACCTCAAGATGGAGTACATTTGTGCTGCTCTTTTTTTTTTTTTTTTTCACTTTATAACTTAGTGAAATTTTTGTTGCAACTAATCAGTCACTCCTCGATTTGCATTTGAAGAAATCCTTGTTGCAACTAGAGTGATAACTGCAACTGATAACCAAACTATGGAGAATAAATAAATTTTCTGAAAAACTGTCTTGCCCAATCCTCCCATTCCATTTCCCAATCACGACCGAGAAAGTTAGGGTTTTAAAAGATAGGGATCTTGGATTCACCCGAGTCAAGTAATAAAAAAAAATAAAATCTTGTTAAGCATGACTCGGCGAATGTTATAAACAGACCTGACTCAATCCGAGTTCTTTCGAGTCACATGATTCGGTATGTATTTTTTACCGGGTCAAAGGGAACTCACTCGATTATGATCTAAAAATCTGGCCATGGAAAGTGAGGATACCACTCTAGTTTCTTACGAAGAAATCCAAATCTATTGGAGATATGATGAAGATGTTCATTGCCTGTTGGAAGAAGAGATTCTAAGAAAAAACCCAAGCCTCCCAGAACTCACTCAAATACTACCCCAAGCCCTAAGGTGGTAGCTCAATTGACCAAAAAAAAAGGCCAACTCCTTATAATAAAGAGGTTAATTTATTAAATAAGTTCACCAAAGCCCCAACTAACCCAAAGAATTCAAAACCATTTTTTTCCTTTTAATCAAAGAACAAATGAGTTATCATAAACCCTTTTGGTGGAGTTTCTTAAAATTTTCTAAGAACGTCTAAAAGACAAATACCAAAAACCAAAATACTTAGGATATATACATTTTAAAGTACTAGTAAGAAAAAACAAGTGCAAATGCACGTGTGGCCAAACATTTTTATACACTAAAAAAATGCACGGTCACCGTATTTTCATTTAATTCCTATAATCAACAATCTATATCTATTGAAGCAATTAGTAATTTAAGATGATTATTAAATACTAATTTTTTTAATTTCAAATAATGATAGACAATTACAGTTCTTTTTTGTAGACAATCAATGGTTAAATGTATTTCTAGTGCAAGGGAGAGAGAGTCATTTAGTTACTATTTACATGGAAGACTCGACTCAAACTCAATATTATTCTAACTAAACTTTGTCAACCACTTCCCTTCCTACAGAATTTCAAAAAGTCGACTACTTCATCTCCTATAGAATTCATTTAAAAATTTTGTTTTATTTTTCCTGTTTAAAACTCAAAAAATTCTCATGATATTACCATTGAGGTTAAAACAAAAACATAGTTAAGGGACTTGGTGGATTCGAATCACCATCTTCTTGAGATATGGAACCATTTCCCACACCACAAGCACTCTATCAATTGAGTTAAAGACCCATATTTAAATTATAAAATCCGTGATCAAAGAAAGAAAAAGCCAAGTATGAGACTCACAAGAAAATGATCAAGCAAATGGACGCGATTAAGAAAAAAATAAGCCAGTCCTAAGAAACTATTACTTAAATCCAACCCACATCTATCACCATCTAAAATCATTGATTGGTATTAATAAGCAATAGTATAAGAAAAGTTATTAGTCAATTTGACTTCACAACAAGAATTGAAGGGTTGGAGTCTTCTCCATTCTCATAGGGAGTAACACCAGAGTCGACATATATACCAAAAAGCATTTCATATGACATGTTTTCGTTTCATCAACAACTTATACATCCAAGGAAAAATAAAAAGTGAAATATCAATTCCCATAACACTACTACTAGAGTTAAAATGAAAATATAGATAAGAGACTTGGTGGATTCGAATGACCATCGTCTTAAGGCATAAAATAATTTCCACAGTCAAAGTATTCTACCAATTGAGCTAAAGACCCATATTTAAATAATAAAAATTGTGATGAAGCAGGAATCAAAATTGAAATATAATATGTCAAATCTAATAAACATCATGCTCTTTTTTGGGAGTTTAACGAGGTGCTAGCATATGTTCCTTTTAAGAAAATAATTGTTGTCCATCCAGCCATGCAAGATGAGTCATCAAAACACCCATCACAAACTCTCTCTCTCTCTTTCTCTCTCTGAGCTTTCTTCTTCCTGGACAACGGTTGCGGCTGTGAGAGATGGTAAATCACCGGAGATAGTGAGGGAGAAGAAGAGTGACTGCACAGCGTCGGGGCTGGGTAGGTTACGTAAGACAACAAGTATCCAACGGTATTGATATAATCTATCTAATTCAACGGTCTACATTCGTTAGCTTTCCTAATACCATTGTATCCCGATGGCTTTCATGGCCTTTTCCCTTTTTTTTTTTCAAATAGAATCTTTCGTACAATCTATTTTTTAAGGGTAGAATCTTCTCTACAATATGAGTCATGAGTCACGAGTCACGATTTATCATTAAAGTAAAATGACTACTTTGGTCTTAAAAAAGAAAAAGAAAAAGGAAATAACTATTATGGTCATTTCAGTGATGGGCATTTTTGTCGATTACAGATGGACTTATATAATCGATTTTGCAATGTCACGGTGAGAGCAGGGGTTAGGGTTTTTATGGCTCGCTTCTAAGAGTCGACTGCTCACTCAGCCTTCGAACCTACCCTAGTAACCTTATCTCCGTCGACAATGGCTGTTGGGTTAGTCTCTCTCTCTCTGCCTGTCGTCCTTCTGGACTCGTTTGTTCATGGCTACTAACTTTTGTTCTGGTTCTACAGGAAGAATAAGAGAATATCGAAGGGAAAGAAAGGAGGGAAGAAGAAGGCGTGAGTTCATTAAAACCTTAGCAAATACTAAATGGAGATCTTTGTGCTCTGTTTTCGAATTCTGATGCTCTTATGTTTCCATTCATATCTTACAGGGTTGACCCCTTTGCTAAGAAGGACTGGTATGATATCAAGGCGCCTTCAATCTTCAGCAACAGAAATGTTGGAAAGACCCTTGTTTCAAGAACGCAGGGAACCAAGGTCATGAGTTTTCCTTTTTCTTTCAACCTTTTAATTCATGTGGGGTGTGTATTATACAAGCTCTGTACCAGAATCAAAACTTTGGGTTGCTTAATTTGGAAACGATGGTATTACGTAATGCATCTGGTCGTAGAAGTGATAGTTACTAGAGATTTTTAGTTCCAGTAATTAATCTCAGCTACGAGCGTTTGATGACGTTCTAAACTTTTGTTTGTCTTTTATCTCTTGATGGAAGAGAAGGTAATTGATCGTAGTTTCATGTAGAAAATGAAATTTAAGTTACAGATGCAATGTGTATGATGCATATGGAGATAAAGGGTGTTGTACTTTCTGAGTTGCCGCTTTTCATATTGATTTATTTCCGTTTCTCTATCAACCAAAAAAGCTAGTAGAATTTATGATACGAAATGTGGAAATAGCTTGGTTAACTCCTGCTACTTGTTGCCGGTATGAACTGTGAGCTCCGTCTGGATGTATGTTAAATAATACAGTAGTTTATCAGTTACTGTAATACTGTTTTTTTAAAGTAATTGATGCTGTGTTGGTGTAATGCAATTTGTCATTGCCACACATTTACATCTTATGGGAATCTTATATCCCATCCATTATAATTTGGTGTTTCTATTGAAATGCATGGATCTCTGAATGTCTTTAAAAAGTCTTTTTTTTTTTTTGGGTGTGGGTGTGGGTGGGGGTGGGGGTGGGGGTGGGGGGCGGTGTGGAGGGGGAATTATCTGGGGACTGGTGATAATAGTCAACACTAGCTTGGTGGCATTAAGCATAATGGGAGTGATTAAAATGTGATTTGAGATGCATTACAGGTACCACAAATTTAGGTTAGCATTGTTGGCTTTAATTGGGGATGAATAGTAAATCCAAATTGTAACAGCTTCAAAACTCCATCCTTTTTTTCTTTTCCCTTCCAGCATTTTGTTATTCCACATGTGTCCAAATTAGGGACTGGTGATATATTAAAAATTAGTTTGGTTGCAATAAGTATAGTGGGAGTGATTAGACTATGATTTGAGATGCATGACGGGTACCAGGAATTTAGGTTAGCATTGTTGGCTTTAATTGGGGATGAATGATGAATTCAAATTGTAACAGTTTCAAATTTCCATCCCGCATTTCTTTTCCCATCCAGCATTTTGTTATTCCACATTTGTATCCACATCTCATTGTAGTGTGTTCGAGATAGTTTGGTGCTTTCTATGGAAGGACCATTTTATTTATTTGGAAGCAGCGTTTCATGTTCTGCTTCTTAATGCTGCTGCTCTTTGGGATGTTGATGGATGAGCCATTTTGATTTTGAAGTGCTTGGGAATGTGAACCAAGTGTTTTATTTTACATTTTTTCAAAGAAGAATGCTAGCATGTGTTGCCAAACCACTTTCCTCCCATACATGGCTATTTTTTGATTGAGATATTTTATTTTGATTTGCTGTCTTTTTTATGTAAAAGAATGTCTGGTATATATGCGATTGGAACGATCTATATTATAAATGCTTTTTGTCCTCTCACAGATTGCTTCTGAGGGTCTCAAGCACAGAGTATTCGAGATTTGCCTTGCCGATCTTCAGAATGATGAGGATCAGTCTTACAGGAAGATCCGCCTGAGAGCTGAGGACGTGCAGGGAAAAAATGTCCTTACTAACTTTTGGGTAATTGCTGGACACTTAAAAGTTTTTCAACAATTCTTCACCTTTTTTTTTAGAAAAAATAAAAATGGAAAGGTACTAATACAATCAGGATCTCTCAGGGGATGGATTTTACGACAGACAAGTTAAGGTCTCTGGTGCGTAAGTGGCAGACTTTGATTGAGGCACATGTAGATGTGAAGACTACCGACAACTACACTTTAAGGATGTTCTGCATTGGATTCACTAAGCGGCGGCCAAACCAGGTTAAGAGAACCTGTTATGCCCAAACAAGCCAGATCCGTCAGGTGAAATTGATTTTTATGTGTTCTTTATTCTCCCTCTTTATAGGTTGTATCGTTCTGTACATTGTATTTTTGCATGAAGATGTAATTATTATTATTATTTTTTTTTTTGAAGTGCTCTTTGCTTTTTAGTGTATTTGTTGTGCTTGTACCATGCAAATTGTAGCCGACTCCATTTAGCTGAGATTCTTCCGACTTGTTGGTTTCGGCCGCTTTCCTCCTATCTCATCTATCTACTTTCATCTTTTTTTTCCTTCTCTCTTCCTTCCCCATAGTTCTGTTTGGAATTTTTTTTCCCTATTTCATTTTGTATGGATCCATGTAGCTGAACCCATTTAGTTGGGATAAGGCTGAGTTTGTTGTTGTACTATGCAAATTGTTTAAATTTTTCTTTGTGGATCAACTGAGTTTTGGTTGAGAATGTAATTTTAACCAGGTTTTTGCTTTGTGTTATCAGATTCGTCGTAAGATGAGAGAGATTATGGTTAACCAAGCAGCCTCATGTGACTTGAAGGAGTTGGTACAGAAGTTCATACCGGAGATGATTGGGAAGGAGATTGAGAAGGCCACCTCCAGCATTTATCCTCTACAGAATGTCTTTATTCGGAAAGTCAAGATATTGAAGGCTCCCAAATTTGATCTTGGCAAGTTGATGGAGGCAAGTCTCACTTTTAACCTCCTATATTTTCACCCAATTTTGAAGATCAGTACTGTTTCTTGTAGCCTTTAAAGATATTTAATCTTGTCTATGCTTAACAGTGCTTCCTTAGTGTTGTCATCCAACTTATAGATTTTTTTTTTGCCTTAACCATTAAGACTTCCAACTTGCCCACAGTGTACAATTCTTGCATCTATTATTGTTTGAGATGAGAAAAATCCCCCTGCCTATTATCATTGCCAATAGTTAGGGGCTTCCTACCAGGTATATTGTCTGGCTGTTGATGCCAACTCTCTTTGTATTGAATATGGTTAGCAGGTACTGATTCTTGCTGTATCTGAACTGATCCATGAGCCTCTGCCCGTTGTTATGCATCCATAATTGGTCTTGATCAGGCACTGAGTTTTAGAGTTCAGTTTTCTTGGGCAAATGTCTCTAATCTTTTGAAACCTGAATGTACAATTTAATATTTAGATTGAATCAACCAAAGTTAATTTATCATCTCGAGGAATGAGTTGAGCTAAATTGTGGTAGAGATCAGTAAACTGCTGTCCAGAAAAGCAAGCTTACTTGAGTTATTTGAGCTCTAAATGGTCAAAAGAACTGAATGATTTGTATCTTTTTGGGCTGGAACATCCTCTTGAGTTATTTGAGCTCTAAATGGTCAAACGCTTTGTGATGGTTTGTAATCTTTAGAATACATCACTCTTCCAGATGTGAAAATTTGACTTTGTTTGCTGTGTTTTATGTTTTATTTTTTGTTTTATTTTTTTAATAATTTAGTCATTTGGGACAATGGTTGCAGGTTCATGGAGATTACTCAGAGGATGTTGGTGTGAAGGTTGACAGGCTGGCAGAGGAACCAGTGGTAGAGGAGACTGAGCTAGTTGGAGCTTAAATGAAGGTTTTTCATCTTTTTTACGCATCTTTTTTAATCTAGTCTGGGAAGTGTTATGTATCTTGAGAAACCTAACCAGGTGTAAGGATTTTGGCTTTAAGATTGAGATGGTCTTGTTTTAAAGAGGAACATGGGTTTTGCCTCCCAATATATTATTTTAGTTTCAGTAATGTCTCTTTCTTCATACATAAGTTTGTGTTGTGTTCTTTTGCAATAGAAAGGTCGTTCTGTTATGGTTTGGGAAAATTGGTGTTATGTTTCATACGGTTATTCTTTCTGTGGCACCATTGATATCAACCATGGCCACCTACCTTACATTTCAACTCTTGCAACTTGGTTGTGCACAAAATTGGTTGCTATCTACTTTTGCCTATGCATCAAATATGGGCGAGCTCGTCACATCGCAGATGCTAACTGCTGGTTTGTTGTGACTGCACAAATGTTGCGATATCTTCATTTACATGAGCTTAAGCCTAAGCCTATGTATAAAGTTTGCGTTTGTGTACGTGCACCAAGAGAATGGATCTTCTGCTTGTACGTTCAGGTGAATGTATTTCTGATGAGCCAAACAGCTGCCCCTTCTGCTACCCGTATATATCCCTTTTTATCCATTAAATTGCAGAAAGTGAAACAGGTGTTGATACCTCAGTAACACCTAAGTACATTCTACGTGTAGAAGATTCAGTCACACAAATATGGCGAGGGGAAAAGTTCAAAACCCTTTGGTGATTTTTAGCTAAATGACTTCCTAATTTTAAAAAATATATTCGGTATTATTAAATGGTTTTTCATCCTTAACACATCATAATTTGGTTAGGGTTTTTTAGGTAATATTATGTCATTTTGTTATTTACCATATAGTAGTACATGGGTTAGTCTATGTTACGGAGGATTACACATACATCTCAAATGTAAAATTTTAGTCTAAAATATAAAAGGAAAGTTGTTTGACTTTTTCCTACCTTCTCTACACGTTTCAAGCTGAAATTGTGCTTGCCTAATTCTTCATAACATCAAGAAGTGTTCTACTTCACAAGATATAATGATAGTAAAAAACAGACCCTTATTTTTTTCAAGGGAGAAAGAACTTTGTCTTTTTTGCATGCCTGTTTTTGGAAAAAATTTGGCTGCTGTCACTTCAACCCCCTGTTGGCAGTCAAAGAAATAGAATATTCACTTCCCCTAAGGTTCATAAATATCCTCTTAGGTTATAGTATTTTTCAAAATGCCCTTTTAGATTTCATTTTTTTGGATGCTACAAGGGTTGCAACTACTTGGCTGTAACCCTGGCAGCAGTTAAATTTTGTTCATTGTCTCTCGGTGTTTCTTGAACCTGCAGGATAGGGATTTTTTTTTCTTATTTTAATTAATTTTGTGTATTTTAATAGTAAATTATATGTAGAATGGTGTAGGGGTTGTTATTGGAAAATATCCGATCCACCCCATGAAAAATGGAAATGCTGGCTCTAATGATGCTTCTAGGTGTGCCCCTAGATTATATTAGAAAAAAATATACAACATGGTATAATATACATTATCAATCTAATGGTTAAAAATAAACTACCATTTTGCATGTTTTTTTACAATCCGATGGTTCCAATACGGTTAATCCATCCAAATTCCAATTATGCAAAAATCACAAATATCAAATATCATTAACAAAATCTTACATTTATTTACCAAAAAAAAAATTCTTAAACACAGCTTAGGTTTTGTTATTGGACTGGGAGTTGGGTGCGATCTTAACAGAAGACAATCCGACGGTATCGGGGCTCTTGAGCTGATCGAGCTGCTTGTGGCAGCGGCGGAGCAGATATTCGATGTACACAAAATTCTTGCGATCCACAACTCTAGCGTTCCGGCGAAACTCGCCGGAGACAGCGGATTCGATGCGACGACGCTCTTCGGGGGCTTTGCTACGAGCTGCTCTCAGAAACCCTCTGTACATCGACAACACCTGCTTCTGCATACCTGATAGCTTTTCTCCACCCTTTGATCCCATCGTTAATAACCCTCCTCTCTCACGATCTTGATTTTGATCTCGATTTCGATTTTGAGGATTCTGTATGAACTGCACAGAAAAGGCGAGAAAAACTATTCAATAGAAAGAGTCATTGATGCAAATTCTGATTTTCTGTTTCCCAATTGAAATCAGATGATATTAGAAGCGTAGAACAGCAGATTTGAATTTTATACAAGCGGAACAAATTCAATGAAGTTGAGGTAGAGGAGAAGCTTCGTATCAGTCAAGATATTGAAAGACGGGTTTCAACGGTTGAAACCAGCTAAAGGGCTCAATCGTTGAAACACCCTCTCTCTCTCTCTCTCTCTCTCTCTCTCCATCACCGCCAACATTTGACAGGAGCCTTCACCCCTCTCTCCCTCTCTCTCTCTCTCTGGCCGTCACTGGTCGATACAAGCCGATTAATCGGAATCGACGGCGACTGATTCGGGCCCGATCCATATCTCTTGAATCACGGAACTCGAAGAATCGACTCAGCGGCTGGCCAGGCGATTCGAGAGGCTCGCTGCGTCGACGCGGAGTTATTATTAAAATCCAATAAAAAATGTTCATCCGATGAAAAAAGGAGAAAGGTATAGCAATTCAGAATGGGGAACAGAGGAATTGCAGAGAGAGAGAGAGAGAAGACCTACCTGGATTGGGCAACTTCGCCGGCGAGGGAACGTTCTATTTGGGTGTTGGGAAGAAATTTAAAAGATGGGTGTTTGCCGAATTGATGACTTATTTTATTTTCTTCGAATCCACAACGATCCGTCAAATCAGCCCCGTTTCCGCTACACTTGGTCGATGTTGCAAGTTTCAAAACCCGATTTGGAGAAGACGAGTCAAATAGGATTGGGATGAGTTGGCTGATCTCCGAGGCAGATTCACTTGGCTTTAAACTTATGATTCGACCCTCCACTTTAGGCGATTTTCAGGTCGACCCAACCCGATCCAAGCTGCTATTGTGACTAGTTGTTTAGAGTTTGGCCACTGGAAAGGGTTGATGTCTACTAAATTAGTTGGGGAGAGGGTAGGGAAGCATTGAAATTTAGTTAAATTAGGTTCTAGTATTTTTTTTTTTTTGGGTAGAAAGGTACTGTATCATCATGTACATAGAGATATAGAGGGTGTTTCATTGGAGCAAGTAGCTGTGCTACGAAGACCATAGCATGCACCTATTTTAGGACAGGACCGAAGTTTTTCTAAATGGGTTGAGGAGGTAGGGGTGTAAGTTTGACTCTATGAACCCGGTCTGAGCTTTGCAACCCACAAGGTGAACTTGAAAGGGACTAAATTTGCTTCTTTTGCTTTTGTAAATCACCATATGTGGATAGATGGAATCTATCACAGAATTTTTCCTTGGGTGGATTCCTTCCGTGAGGAACAGTCTTGTATGCAAATGATTCTCGTATGAGAATTTGATCCGCTCTTAGAGATACATATGTAATTTTCCCAAATTACGAAACCAAATTGCCACCAATTAAGCTTGAGCTTTATACTCTATTTTTTAGCTATGAACTCGAACTTCATACTCAAAACCTCTTTTGAGATCGTCATCACCACCATCAAGCTCCATCAACTTCACAAAGTTGTCAAAGTCGAGCATCAACCTGTCGCCGCCTGCTGCATCCACTTCATTGATCAGACCTTGAGCCCCCTTGGGTGACATGCACTCCCCAATGGAGGCAAGGTAGGATCTGAGTTCAAAGCCTTCGATCTTCCCATTACCATTGGCATCCAACTTACAAAATATTTGTTGGAGTTCATCCTTTGTTGCTTGTGGTTTGGAATGATGATAAAGGCGATGGGCACTTAGCACGAAGCTCTTGTTGTTGAGAACCATTTTGATAGTGTTTGTTTGCAAAGAACAGTGGTTGCCATTAGAGCAGAGGATCGAAGGAAAGTTGGGTAGTGTGTTTTTGTTGCTTCTTGCTGTGATGGAAAGGAAAGAACATGCAAAGAGACTCATATAGACTCTGATTGATAGGATGGCGGCATCAGGGTGAGTAAAGATGATTTAAGGTACATCTTTTCTATTGAAGAATGATACGGCCAAACTAACTGCCCAGTCAAGTAAGAACACGTGGTATCCAAGAGAATGACACGTGCCGATCACCTGATAGAGGCCTCAAGGATTCTAACCACGTAAACCACTTGAAGAGAATATTCCCCACGAAGGGGATAGGACATATCCGAGTAGGACTCAGAAAGGGAAAAAGGCGGACCCGAGGGGGACTTCCAAAAAGAAACCCTAAAACCCAAGCACTATAAGAGAGAGCCGGAGAGGAGGGGAGAGGTAGGTAAAGAGACCCATACTATTACTCCTGTGAAAAACTGTTCTGCCGGTCTCTAACTTGGGCGTTGGAGGACTAATCTCGGAGATACCTTCAAGCCTCTGCCTTCTATGCTTGTGCAGGATCAGCTCATACGGATTTTCGGCAGCAACAAATAACAAGTATGGAGAGGTTAAAAGTGATTGTTTTGGTTAAAAATTCCCAAACATTGCATATATTCGTCCATGATCTTGAACATTATGGCTCAAAGCCAAATCATTTGTTGTGTCTGAAAGAATCAGTATGGAGAGCTTAAAAAGAGTGGTGTGGATTTAAAGTTTCCAAACATTGCATTGTTGACATATTCATGCAGACCATGTACATCTTTTGTGTTGAAGAATAAGTATGGAGAGGTTAAAAAAGATTGGTTTTGGTTAAAAATTCCCAAACATTGCATATATTTGTCCAAGATTTTGAACGTATGGCTCAAAGCCAAATCATTTGTTGTGTTTGAAAGAATAAATATCAAGAGCTTAAAAAGAGTGGTTTGGATTTAAAGTTTCCAAACATTGCATTGTTGACGTATTCATTCAGAACATTTTGGAGATCGGATCAAGTTCATGTATGAGAACAATCTTGTACGTTCTTAGTCTATAGATGGAAATTTTATTTTCTCTTTCTTTATTTAATTGGTTCTTAATCCATAGACTAGTTCACTATTTTCATTGGAACGTCTCCAAAAGGGATTCCACCTCAAATTTCTAGGGATTTAAAACTGTGCTGAAAATATTTAGGCATTCATATCTTGCAAATGTCTTCTTGATGCCCTTCCAACGTCAGATCAGCTCATTAGAAGGACAATCCAAATCCATCCTTTCTTGTAATTAATTATTTTTTTGAATGCAGTTTTATTAGCCAAATTTGAAAAGAAATTCAAAATCTACGTTCTCCCTCAAGCCGAACTTATGCACATATTATTTTTTATGTTTTGTGGGTGGCGAAGGGAAAAAATTGGCTGCTGCCCAATAGCTGCAACTCCTATTGCAAACCATCGAAATAGAATAATTCACCTTCCTTTTAGGTTCACAAATACCCTATTAAATTTTAATATTTTCAAAAACATCCTTCTAAATTTTATTTCATTAACTGCCAACAGGGGTTGCAACAGCCAAAATTTATCCGTGGCAATTAAAGTTGTTAGAAGACTCAATGGTTAAACTAGAAAGTTGTTCTACTATCTCTCAAACCCATGGGCCCACAATGGCCGATTACGCCAGCAATACAATTTTTGGGAACTTTAAACCAGTCCCTTTTAAGCTCAAGGAACTGATTCTTTCAAACACAACAAATGATTTGGCTTTTGGATACACGTTGACGTCTGTTGGCCGAATATATGCAATTAATGTTTGGGATCTTTTAACCAAAACCAATCTTTTGAAGCTCTCCATACATATTCTTTATCACATAGAAAAAAATACCTTAAAACATCTTTTACTCGATGTCTCAATCTCATCTCATCAAAGTCTATGTAAGTCTCTTTGCATGTTCTTTCATTTTCATCGCAGCAACGAGCAACAGCTTTCATTTGATCCCCTGCTCTTATGCCAACCGCTGTATCTATTTATGGATATTCAGGAGGAAAGTTGAAGTGGGAAGAGCAGAGAAAGCCAGAGCTTTAAACCTATGGTTCGACCCTCCACTTTAGGGTTTTTCAGGTCGATTCAACTCTTTCCGATGTTGGGAAGGAAGAGGGTAGGAAATTTTACAAGAAACTCTACCTAACTCAGAAATGGGGAGTCAATCCAATCTAGATTGAGAGGTTTGAGCCTTCGGGAACTAATCTTCATAGTTGTTTCCTGCTTTCTTTGTGCTTTTCGTTTGGTTTAGTGCAGTGAAGGCCAGTGGTCCTTGAAGCCTTCTTATTCTCCAGGGCATTTTCCCTGAGGTTCTATTTGGTTGTCTTTGATTTGTAATTATTCTCCTTCTTTTCTAATAAATTGAAAGAAAAAAAAAATTAAGAAAGAAAATATATTTATGCTACAAAGGCCATAGCATACTCTCTATTTCTAAAATAGAAAGTGATGTTTTTCTGGATAAATTGAGGTAGGGGTGAGTTTGGTCCTGTGTGAACCCGAGCTCTCTTAGAGCTAGGACATGGCCTGGGTTGAGATTTTCAAGCCCAAGGGGTGAGGCTGGGCCTGAGCTTGGCCCTACCTATGATATTACATATTACATTTAAGCCTCCAGTATTATTTTTAATAATGATTGATGTTGATGTTATCTAAAATATATATATATATATATATATATATTTTAATACATATAAGGGTACAAATGACAAAAAACAGGGTCAGCCTGATCAAGGGAAAAATTAGGCTCCATCAGGGCCAACCCTGCCCAGCCTGACCTGGTTGTCACTTATATCAGACTTAAGTTTTGGCCATTTGAAGCAACTTTTTTAGGATGAATCATTTGAAACAACTTACTCCGTCCAAAAATCTAAGATTTTCAAAACAATAAATATTTTTTATGATAAATAATTTAGCAAAATACCATCTATTATTATTAATTCTTGGTGTGATGGATTTTACTTTTGTTCTTAACTGTGATGTCTCCATTTCGACTTTCCAAACACAGGAGTTCGTGAAATTATCATTATCACTCCCTTGAAGTAAAGTGAAGTAAAAAATTTCATTCTTATTGATGCCCCTAGCATATGCTCTCATTCGTCCCTACACTGATGCATGAGCTATACGATCAGGCAACAAGCTCTTGCCTTATATATAAGAAATTAAATACATAAAATGAGAATTTCTAGTGATGGTGGGATATGCCGTCTTACTCTTACATATGAACCTAAATACCATAGGTTACAAAGTTGAAGAATTCTTCGTCAGCCAACAGTATCTCTCTCCAAATAGTGGAGTCATTAATGCTTAGTCCATAGAACGATATGAGACCTTGGTAGAAACCCCTTCAGGCGTGTGTGTGTGTGTGTATATATATATGTATATATGATTAAAGTTTTTTGGATGAAGCGTAAGAGCTACACCATATGCATTGGTCAATGAAAGCATGTAAGGAAGCATTGATCAGGGGACACGGTAGTCATTTTGCACCCCTTGTGTCGAGCGCAACCCCTATGTCTCAGCCATAAAACACTCCCCAATATATATACATATATGCTTTTAAAGGGCTAACTTTGCTTCTAGCTCGGTCCATTTCTATGTATCATTTATAGTTTATTCTGTTTTTCACTGATATATATATATATATATATATATATATTTAACAACTATTTGTGACACGTGAGTGAAAAATAGAAAATAATTGATAGTTGAAATACTATAATTAAGTAGAAAAGGGAAGCAAATTAACCGAAAATTTGACCCTGCAAAGCCACCACCCAATTCAATTATCTGTTAAGGTTCTACCCTGGAAAGCGTGCCTCCCCTTCACGTACATTTACGTTTCATATACATTCAGCCACAGTTGAAGATATTGGTTTTAATATCGTATCAGTATTATCTGTATTCGATATTAAAATATGATACATAGTATCAAATAAGATACAGTTATTTTGAAGAGTCTGGATCAATTTTGAGTTCCCCATAGATAAGAGTTATCTTCTTCACATGAGATCTCACCGTTCAAACTATGAATGCAATTATTAATACACCATTGAATCGTTATCTGATACCTAAATATTGAAATCTTAAGCAGTGAGAGGATCCAAACTCTATCATTGCCCGAGATTTTGTCTTCAACACTAACCTGAGAAACGGCCAGTGGGTTCTTTCATCCCCAAATAAAGAGGTGAAAACCCATCTATAAATAACCTTCCAAAACTATGCATTCCTCCTCGCATCTAATAAAAACCATCTCTCTTCTTACCAAGTTTAAAGATCTTAATAATATCTCAAGGAAGGAAGGAAGAAAGATGGACTACAACAAGGTGATTGCCATGTTCCTTATCTCTGCATTTGTTGTGATGGCTAGTGTTGAAGTTGGCGAGTCCCTCACCGAGTGTGGCATAGAATGTGTGCCTCAATGCATGAATGTCATTACTTCAGCTGGTAACAAACTGGGTATCTGTGAGCAAGTTTGCGATAAGGGATGCGCCATGAATAAAGAATGAACCTGTTCATTCTACTTCTACCTGTGGTAGGTCTTGTTATCTCTAAAGGTGGCAATTTGCTTTTGCAATTTGAGAGAATTACATATATATCTCATGGGGCAATTTGCTCAAGCAAAATCAGCAAATTTAGAGATTGGATCAGGTTTTTGTACGACCATGATCCATAAACATGGAATCCGATGAGAATAGTTCTTATATGAGAACCTGATACGCACTCGCAAATTTATGGCCTAAGCTTGCATGTGTCTCTTAATATTTCAGGTTTCATCTCTTTCTTTCTCAACATAAAGAAGTGGCAGGACCATGGCCCAAACTATTTAACAAAGGACAATAAGATTGAGGAATCTACTACAACGTTGTTCTAAATTTTTAATAAATTTATTTTGATGATGTCTCATATTTTTATTGCACATAAGGACAAAAAAGGGGGGGGGGTGGAGAGAGGGGACAACTGGCCATGACAAAAATCCAGACCAATATGGCCCAACTGAACCTGTTTAGATTCAATTGGGGCCGGCTTGGGCTTGGTCTAAGCGAAGAGTGCCCATGCTGGTTGGACTAGAGTTTCAAACAACCCAACCCAATGTGGCCCTATTTTACTTCTAGGCTGAGGCCTGTGTTTAAAAACCCAAAACCAAGATCTCGATTGGAATCGATCTAGAATGGCTAGGAATAAACTTAAAAAATGTCGTTATGCCATTTTTTTTACTTTTTTTTCTGATAGAGAAAAAAAAACCAAACTTTTAAAATATAACTTTTAGAGGCAACTGGTTGGTTAGGCTGGTTTCGATCAATCCTAATCGGATTTGCCCACTTTAGGACCTCATAAATAATCAGGTCTCATATATATGCTAAGCATGATCCTATTTATAAACAGTTGGTCGGGTACTGGTCCTTAATCAGGCTAACAAGGCAAATTAGCCATTTATCTCTATTTGGGCTTTAAACAAATTGGACTAAGTAAAAGGGCTCTCATTGGGTTTTAAACGTGTCAGACTAAATTGGGCAAGTAATCGGTCAATTTCTATCGGGCACCCATTAGGTTGCACCCTTGCATTGGGATGACATTATAAACAGGTCGAACTTGAGCTCGACAAGTTCATTAATCAGGCCAACCCGATTGGACTCAATCATATACGTAATATCCAAACACCGTGGATATTTTCAAAGGCCAATTGAAACTACTTCTGCTCAACCAGTTCCGTTAATTCTTGGCAATCAATCTAGGTGCCTAAAAAACTACTGCCATATATTGGCTATTAGGCGCCTTCAATGCTTTTATCATCTCGCTGGGTGTTCAAACTAATTATTATGCCTGAGTTTCGTGGTCTTATGGAAGGTCTTTATAGAGCAAAATCCCTCGAAATCATAGAAGTGGACTCAAAAGCTGTGTTGATGGCAGTTCAAGAAAAAATCAGCTCATGGTTTGTCTTGCAAGAATGGATTGGTATTAATCAATATCTTCGCGCGATTCAGTGGAAGATTACTCATTGTTTTAAGGAAGCAAACATCGTTGTAGACTATTTGGTTAAGTAAGCAACTAAAAATGATAGATAATGTGATTTCAGTTCTTTCCCTTCTCATGTTAGGGATGAGCTAATGCATGATGAGTGATGATTGTCTGCCGCGGATGCAGTGGTGTGGCGAGCGTCGGATGGCCAAGACAATATAGGCACTCACCCCAATGCCATGCTGGCCATCGGATGCTCACTGCACCGCCACACCCGTGGCTGAAGATTTTTTTCAATGCATGATGCTTTATCCCAGTGCATGATTTGGCTTTTGGGGATGGGCGTTCCTATGAAATTTTGTTGGGTCAATATGCCAATCATATAACGTTGGGAAAGTACTTTTAACCAAAACCAGTCCTTTTTCAAGCTCTCTATACCTATTCCATCACACACAAAAAATGATTTGGCTTTTGGCGACAAGGACACACTCATTGGGAATATATGCAATGTTTGGGAACTGTTGTTGCACGTTTTCGTCACACGTTAATCTGCAGAACCCAAGTCAGAAACTGACCTGGAGGGGACCTGGTTTTGGGAATTCTCTGCTTTTTTCATAGGGATTCAAATAGGGGTGTCAAAGAGTGCGATTTTAGTTATTCAGTTAGGTTCCGGTTCTTTTTACATTTCGATAAGGTAAAACCAAAACTGCACCAGATAGGAATAAGGTGAAATCAGAATCGTTTTCATCCAGTTTTGGTTTTAGCAGTTTCTAATCGGTTTTTGTTATTCGGTTTACAATCGGTTTATATGCATTTAATAGTGTCATTTAAGAAAATGGTTTGCATCCTACAGCTAGCGTGAATCCTATATATACTAAACTTCCTAAAGAGTCAAGACAATATAATTTTATTTTGCTAAGGACAATATACTTTCTATGTAAAAGACTACACATATGATAATTAATTAACTACAATCCTATAAATTAGGAAATCAAGAGGTGTGATTGTGTGAAAGTGAAGTACTTTTTTTTTCCGTAGAGACCCATCGAAATTCAAAACACTTTAAGTCTTTAATACTAGGTGCCGGTTAATCATTGATTTTTCAGTTCTAAACCGAATCGAATCAGAATTATGGCCTATAAAACCAAAACCGGATCAATTTACTATGGTGCGGTTCAGTTCGATTATAACCAATCAGTTTTGGTTCCAGTAATCAGTTTCCGTTATGTTTTGACACCCTTAGATTCAAATGGCAAAGAGCAAAGATATTGATAAGCTATGGATTGAAAGCGACTCTCAGGAAGTTGTGAGTTGTTTTCGGAATCATGAGATTCTTTGGTGCTTTCAACAATATTGGTGGCATCTGAAGCGGTACCTGGACAATATAATTAGGAAAATCTCTCATTGTTATTGGGAGATCAACTCAGTAACAGATAAACTAGTCAAACATGCTGCAACAAATAGAAGTACTACTTCTAGGATACAGCTTCTCATTTTGTTAATTATCATAATCTAAATTAGGATTTTTAGTGACCGATATCGGTTTATATAATTTGTTTATACATTTTCTTTTGGTTGGACTGTTTTTCTACTGACGGCCATGCCGAGATTCTTTTGGCTGGATTGTTTTTCTCATATTGTGATTGCTCTTTCCATCACAGCAAAGAGCAACAAGCAACAAACACGCTACTCAGATTTCCTTCGATCCTCTCTTCAAATGGCGACCTCTGTTCTTTCCAAGCAAACACTATCAAAATGGTTCTCTAACAAGAGCTTCGTGCTAAGTGCCCATCGCCTTCATCAACATTCCAAACAACAATCAACAAATGATGAACACCAACAGATATTTTGTAAGTTGGACGCCAATGGTAATGGAAAGATCGAAGGCTTTGAACTCAGATCCTACCTTGCCTCCATTGGGTAGTGCATGTCACCTAAGAAGGCTCAAGGTTTGATCAATGAAGTGGACACAGCAGGGGGCGACAATTTGATGCTCGACTTTGACAACTTTGTGAAGTTGATGGAGCATTGATGGTGGGGATGATGATCTGAAAAGAGGGTTTGAGATGTTCGTAGCAAAGGGTTGTGGATCCATTACAACTGAGGGCTTGCAGAGAATGTTCAGTCGCCTTGGGTACAAAATATCAAATGAAGAGTGCAAGAAAGTCATTCAAGCATTCGACCTCAATGGCGACGGTGTGTTTGATTACTCTGAGTTCCAGCAGATGATGGCTTAATTAATCATATCAAATGTTTGAACCTGTTCTACGTCTGTGTGTTTAGGTTAAGATGCAAATAAGTAAGCAATAATGGTCTATCCCTAGTTTGGGTTTAGGCTGGAGGACACTAAGGGCCCATTTGATAACGTTTCAAGAAACGCGTTTCTTCCGTTTCTTGTCACGGAATAAAAAACGTTTGATAAAACTGTTTTGTTGCACTTGTTTTCAGAAATTGAAATTGAAATTGAAATTTCTACCTATTTATGTTTCAAGAAACAACCCAGGCGAAACAAGTAGACCATTTCTGGAAAAGACTCGTGGCCATTCTTTCGTTAGTTACTATCGACTTCCCAAAACATGACTTATCAAATACCTTCAATTCCGTTTCTATTTTTAGAAAAGGAAATTAATGTTTCTGCCGTTTCGGCATAAACGTTATCAAACAACGTTTCGTTTCTGTGTTTTCTTGTTGTCAAAAATAGAGAAACAACCTAAAAACCGTTTGATAAAAAGTTGTTCCGTTTCATCCGTTTCAAGAAACATAAATCATAATTTATGCTTATTTACAATTCTAAAAACGAGTTTGATGAGTCGTTTCCAGAAACGAAATTGAGAGAAAAAAAAAAGATTATTGTGCGCAATAAATCTCTTAACTATTTAAACCTAAAAAGAGGTAACCGAACCGTCTTTCCCTTTTTGGCATCCGATGATACTATTGATTTTTTAGTGGTATTATGTTTGCAATAAACGTTTCGAGAAACATGTTTATCAAACATCGAAAAATCGTTTTTGTTTCTGAAAATGTGAAAAGTCGTTTATGCAATTTCTAAACATAGAAACAATAGAAACGTTATCAAACAGTGCCTAAATGTTTGTAAAACACTGGTGGTATTATATAATTATTAATAAATATGAACAAGTTTGGTATGTGTTGAATGTGGCAATTTTGCTTTTGCAATTTGAGAGAATCATATTAAGAAAGGAGACAAAAGGAATCTCTATCGATAGACACAAACCCCAGCAGCCCTAGTGAATGGTCACTGTAGAGACATATTGGTCAAAAAATATAAAGCCAACCGAATGAAAGATTGTCATGTGTCAACAAAAGGGTGTTGTTTTCTATTTAATTTATTTTATCAAATTAGGTCTACATGTAATACTTCTTCTTAATTCTAAAATAACAATAATAATAAAAAAATAAAAATAAATAAAAAACAGATTGATTGATACACATTTTTCTTCCTATGACAATGGATCAATGAAAGACTGGCCTAATATATAGTTACACTGTGGTTCTGTGGATGGTTAAGCCGAAGTAAAATTGTGCTTCTTATTCTCTTCTTTGTGTATATATATATATATATATATATAGATATATATATATATATATATATAGATAGATATATATATATATATATATATATATCATTCTTCAATTATCTGATTAGATTGTTTTTGTATGATATGTTCACTTGTCCCTCTACTCCATGTCAAAGCCAGTAGTACTCTTCGGCTGCTCATCCTATTTGATCGTTTGCTTTACCTAGGATCTTTGGCTTTTTGGCCTTTTTTTTCCTGCTTAAGGTTAAGAAGTTCTCAAATGATTTGTAAATAATTTTGAAATTTAATAATTCAGCAAGAATTTCAATCAAAATTAAAAGATTTGAAAAAATTCACGTCTTCTTTGTGTTTTACAAAATGATTAGGTTCTGAAATTTGGACTAAGATTTTCTGGTGGGTACTAATTAATTGGGTACCTACTGAACCTAGGAGACCAGTTGTGATTTCCTAGAAGGGTTTTGCTAAGGGACAACTCATCCCAAACTCAGGCCCCATTTCCCATCCCCATTTAAAGAAAATATCCTCTACTAAATGGATTAATCGGACCCATCTAATGGTGATTTGATCAGAAAGGAAATCCAATTTTACTGTGAAATGTCACTTCACATGTGTTCTTTTCCTTCTCTATGGGTGAAGGAAAACTTTCAGACTTATTGGACTGAGTTTTCCTCCACCATGGTGATCATCAGTAGCTTCAAATGGCCAAAGGAAAGCGTAGTTTTGACCTTGTCAATAGAGGTGGGAGTGTAATCTCCCAAGAGTCCAATCAATTTGTCACTTCATTAGGAGGAAATTTCCTTTTTCTCTAGTGAAGGAAAACTTTCGCTTTAGCTCTTATATAAAAGTAGGATACTCTGCTAGGACTACAAATAGCGCAACCAAAGGGAGGGAGGAGGGTGAAAGGGGAAAGAGGCACGGCCCAAAATAAGGACCAGCCCCCCCAAATCCTCATTTTTTCCTCGTTTGGGATTAGCAAGATCATGCAAATGTATCATGAGTAATCCTTCACCTTCTCTTTCCCCCACTTCCTGCTAATTAACAGTTGTACTGTCTAGGAGACCCAAGCTGACACTGTTAACAAGAAACCTATCATAAACAATATAGAGAGAGGAATTTCTTCAAATTATTGATTATTATTGATGAAAAAGATGCAGCCAGACAGGATCAAAATGCATTGAGCAAAGATGAGAAAATTGGAATGATTGAGTAGCTCAAATTTATGCAAAATAGAAGGAAATGAGCTCATACGAGCATCTTTTTTTGATTACCTGGCCTCGCATGTACAATTCTATTAACTAGAGAAGACCAATACAAACATCCTAGAAAAAAATGGGGAACATATCTCTAGATGTAAATGCCATCTCTAGGAACGAAAGTTTAGACAAATATCAATAGAAAGTTTTATCAACAATTCATAGTTTACAAGTATGCTTACCACTCTAGTTCTTTGTTGAAGGTCTCGCACAAGCACAAAATATAGCCTTCTTTCGCCTGGGGCTGCTCCTGGCACCGCCATAGCCATACAGATAGTCCTTCAAGAGAACCCTCCTTTCTGGGACTTTTATTTGTCCTTTGCTGCTTCTATACTCGTCCAGCTTCGACAAATCAAACTGTATTTTCTGCATCCGAACTTGCAGACGTCCAATCTTTTCAGACACTCGCCGTGCTTGTTCTGAGACTCTCTTCCTTCGGACATTCCTAGTCTCCTCCATTTCTGACGCAGACTTTTCATCAGGGGACAAGAGACCCTCCTCAGCAGTCTTAGTTAATTTGCTGTTAACATCAGACAACTGCATGATGGCCTCTTCCATTTCCTGTAACTGCCCTTTCACGGTATCACACTCGATATCCTTGGAATTTTTGCTCTTCCCCAACATTTCCACCTTCTTTTTCAGTTCTTCCAATGTTATGTAAAGGTTCATCAACTTCTGAGCATCAGAAGCAAGTCTCTCTAGGATCTTCCTCTTGTTCCCCTGTTGATGTGGCTCTGTAACCCTCCTAGATACCTCTAGTATGTCAACACCCAACTCCTTCTCAACTTGCAACTCTGAAGATGGATGCTTGCTCTTCCGTTCCTTTGCATTAATCTCACCCTTCACAGGTGCAGATGACAGCTTCTGTCCCTTCTCAACTGTAAGATCTAGGTTGTAGTTATGATCAACAGTTTCCCATATCTCAAGCATGGCATCATCTGTCTCAACATTTCGTTTCTTATTCAGGCCATATTGCCCAACTCCATGGCCATAATATGACTGTTCAGAAACATGATCAAGTGGAATATCTTTCATCAGAAGAACATTCTTTATTTTTGATATTTGGGGTTCTGTTTTCTGTAGAGGGTCATCACTTGACTCATCCCTAAGTTCTGGGCCTTCTAGTTGCAAGACAATATCCCTGCTTGTTTGAACTTCTTTTTCTTTCCGGGAGCTGTTCCTAGATCTTAACCCTTTGATCTCTTTCTTCACAGCCACTTGCTTGTCTTTGCCTAAGCTTTCCAGCACTGCAAGCCTCTCCTTCTCCACCACTATCTTCTCAATGGCTTTGACTCTATTCAGAAATTCCTGCAAATCAGAAACTCCATTTGGCAGCACAGCACAGTGATCTCCACTCATCAGTCCTTCACTCTTATCATGATATTGATTTTTCAATTCTACGTCCTGGAAACAAGTGCATGAAGTTATGTGAGGCAGTTAAGATCACTACAATAAACATATGGGATATATAGGTGGAACAATAGAAACACTGGAAGTGCTAGAACAAGCTCCATTAAGTGGAAAATGGTTCTGGGACTCCGAATCTCAAAAAGTAATGATCCACCTGATAATTTAAAAATTAGAAGTAATATTGCAAGATTCTATAACCATGAAGGAAAAAAGAGGCTCCAATATCATGGCATTTCCTTTGATGTTTTATACTAATTCATATTGAAGAAACAAGGTAATATGGATGGGTAGAAACGGAAAATGAGAACCTGAGGGGAAGAACTTCCCACCCAATTCTCACAATAATGGAGTGTTAGAAGCCCATCATGTGCTATTGTTTTAACAAGTAGGTGATCAACTGGATCCTAATGCTAACTGCTAAGGGACCTTATTGGACATGCTTATGGGTGGCCAAAATTTTGACTGCCTGATCCAACTGATTGTTTAACTTGGTTAAAGAGAGTCCTACAGAAATTATTTGTGCAAATTGAAAAGTAGGGAGTGTCCGGCTTGGGCAATTCAGACAAATAAAATACCTAGGTTTGTCCAAATTTGAGACACTGAGATAACAATAAGATTATGGGTTGCTTTAGTAATTGAGTATTGACTGAGTTGGCAAGAATTGTGTCACATCCGTTAGGTCTCAAGTTCAAAAGTTCTAACTAGCATTTTTTTATTCATTTTTCTCTTGCTTCATTGTAGGGGGAAGTTAATGATGCACTTCAGTTGATATTTTAGACGGACATGGACATATATAATTGTCCAGATTTTTGCTACCCTAGTGATGCTACTATTCTAAATCTCAGACTATACATGGGAATCCACCCAGATGAAGTGCCGATGCACTTGGCCAACAAAGAAGCCTAGTAAGTAGTCATATAATATTCTTTATCTTTCCTTTCTTTACTGTCTAAATCCAACATTGAATAGCAGATACTGTAATTAACTCAGTCAACAAAGTATCCACTGTCCAATGCTGTCTATCAAAACTAAAAGGTAGATAGCCTCTCAAGGTTTTGAGACCTCATTATAGCTTGGACTGAAACAACTCAAACTGAATCATGGATTCAACCCATGAGTTTCTGAATGGTGGAATAAGTCTATACCATAAGCAGAGAAAGTAACTTACCATTGGTTCCATCTTTGTCTGCAAAAGAGCATGGTCTTCAAGAGATGAGATACCATCCCTCAAGGAAACTATGACAGGCAAATATGCAGCCAGCTCAGCTTTGAGTCCTCCATTTTCACCGTCCAAAACAGAAAGTTTTCCATTCAGCTGTTCAATCTCTACTTTGTTTGAAGCACTATCATGTTCAAGGATCTCACATGCTCCAACAAGTTCATGAACCTTCTGTTCAAGTAGAGCTTCCCAAACACTGGACATCTGCAGGTCTACATAGAATTTTGCAGCATCAGCCTCCAGGAGTATGACTTCATTTCTTCTCTCTTGCAGCTCACAACTAAAATTTTTCTCAGCATTTTTTAGTTGTATGGTTTCCTCACGTAATTTGCTGACTTCAGATTCAAACTCTCTATTTGCTTCCTGAATGCAACTGATCTCCACGATCTGACAGCTTTTATCTGCTGACAGCTCAAGGACATGCTTCTCTAGCTCCTGTCTTAACATCTCAGACTCATTCAGTTCCTTCTTCAGTTCCTCAACATTGTTACATAACATTTTGTTCTCACTTGCAGTAACTCCGAGCTTCTGTTCTGCATCTGAAAGTTCCATTTCCTTCTGATAAAGTAGATCCTTTGCCGTTGTGATTTGATGATTCAGTTGCCCATTTACATTCCTGACTCCATTCATCTCATTCTCTAATTCCTCAGCAGACTTCTCGAGATGCAGCTTTTCCCTCTCTACCATTTCCAACTTTTCTATTATTACTCTAATCGCACTCTGGAGATCACTGTTAACTCCACGAAGACAGTCCAGATCTTTGCTAAACTCTTCCAGTTTCACAGATTTCTCGGTGTTACAGCCCTCAAAAATCAAGGAGAGATTTCCCAAAGCAAATGCTTTACCAAGAAGAACACTTATTTCCTCCTCTTGTATGTGTGCCACCTTCTTCATGTCGGACAACTCCTTCCTCAAAAATCCATTTTCTTCAAGTGATTTGGAATTTTCATTCTGTGACACAAGGCAAGCTTCCTGCAAATCAGAAATTTTAGCCAGTAGCTTCTCCGTTTCGGCTTTTAGAACCTCCTCCCGTTGCTCTCCCATCCTGATTTCTGATTGCAACTGCACATTCATCTCCAGAATTTGATGTTTCTCATTTTGCAACATCAATAGCTCCTCCATCCGGAGTTTGAACTCCTTATCAAGGGAGTTCCTTTCACGCTCAAGATGTGCTGTCTCTAGTCTCATTTGTTCTAGCAGGGTAAGCAGAACCAAATTTTGAAATGATAGCTGTTGCTTCTCATCCTGAACTCTCAAGAAAGAACAATTTGTATCTTCAATTTTCCTTAAAATATTCTGCAGTAGCACTTGATCTTCTCTGATCTTATGACTCCCATAATCTGAATCAACTTCAAGGGAATTCAAGATCTCAATAATCCCTGTTCTAAGATTCTCAATTTGGTCAGACAGGAATTTTGTTTCTACATGTAGTTTGTGATTTTTTTTTTCCAGTTCTGAAATTAATTTCTCTGATAACTTGGAAGCCTCAAAGTGTTTCTGAGACTCGATAACCAGAGAGAGATTCTTTTCTTCCATGTCTCGGATAAACCTCTGCAGGATGAAGATCTCAACCTGAGTGTTCATGGATCTGTCAAGTTGTTCCTCAATTTCTTTCTTCCTCCATTGACCTTCTTGTTGCAGGACATGGATATGCTTTTCTAGAGCAGCTAGCCTGGTTTCACTTGACTCGGAAAACCTAGCACGTTCTTCTTTTTCTAGGTCCAAGGAGACACGTAGCTCTTTAACTTGACAAAGTGTGAACTCTTTCTCCTTCTCCAGGCCAAAGTATTTTTCTTCTAATTGTGAGCATTTGTTCTCTAGTTCTTCCAGCCTTCGTTGAACAATTTGTAGCTGAGAGACCAGAGATTCTTTATCAGAAAGAATGGCAGACTTTTCATTATCAAGTGACTGGTAAGATTCTTCTAAGCTCTTTGCTTTTGTCTTTGATCCTTCGAGTTCAGCAACCACATCAGAAAGGGAATTCTCAAGTAATGTGCTCCTCTCTAAGAGCTTTTCCACCTTCTCAGCCATAATCTCCAACTGGGAAACCAGGCTAGCCTTCTCAGCAACAAGAGCAGATTTTTCTTCATGAAGAGACTGGCAGGATCCATCTAAAAGTTTCACTTTCTCTCTCAATCCTTCTAACTCAGCAGTCACATCTGAGAGGGAATTTTCTAAAAGAGCATTTTTCCCCAGAAGTTTCTCCATGTTTTCCAACTTCTCCAAAAGAGTTACTTTTTCATCTTTGCCTCTCTGACAAATTTCTTTCAGCTTCAAGTTCTCATCCTGCAAGTTCTTCACAGCTGAAGCAAAGGACTCGGGATTCAAACCCAATGACTCAACTTGCTCCATTATACTCAGAAGGCGCTGATTCAAGTCATTTATTTCCTCTTTCAGACAGTAAATCTCTTGTTGAAGAGCATTTCTTTGATCCAAGCGAAGTTCAACCTCCGCTTCAAGCTTTTCTTTTGTCTCCTTCAAGCCAAACATCTCGTCCTGCAGACTCTTCATTGATCTGGCAGACGATAAGTTCTGGTCCTCCAGGATCTTGTTGTCTTCCTTAATTTGTTGGACTCTGTCTTCCAAACCCTGCTTCTGAAGCTCCACATCCTTCAACACTTGAACAGTCTTTTGGAGCTCCACTGCCAGATTTATCTGCTCCTCCTGAGATTGGGAGTGCAAACTCTGCATGGTTCTAAGAGCAGCATCTGCCTGCAAGAACTGCACGTGCTCTTCTTGTATGCGAGTGTGGAATATCTGCAACTCTTCCTGCTTCTCTTTAAGTTCCTGAGTTTGCATCCCAATCTTCCATACCAAAGCTTCCATCTCTGACCTCAGAGATTGATTTACACTCTCCAATAGAAGACAATGTTCTTCAGAACTGTGCAATTTTTCTAGCCCTGTTTCTAACTCAGTGTCAAGTCTTCTGGCTTCCTCCTGTGCACGAGATACTTCACTCTCCAGAATAGATATTCTCTCCAAACACTGCTTATACTGAAAAGCAGCTGCATCCTTCTGTTCCTCTAAAATAGAAAGGGCTTGCTTTAGTGTCTGGACTTCAGTTTCAGCCCTTTCAGCTCGCTCATTAAGTTTTTTCATCTCCTCCTCAGTAGAAGAGATTTTGTTCTCCAAATTAGATATCGTCTCTAAACACTCATTATATTGAAGAAGAGCAGCTTCCTTCTCATTTTCTAATCTGGCGAGGGCTTCCTTTAAGTTCTCAGCTTCAGTTTCAGCATTACATGCTCGCTCATCAAGATTTTTGGCACCATCTTCTGCATTAGTAATTTTGGTCTCCAGACTAGATATCCTCTCCAAACACTCATGGTATCGAAGAAGCCCAGCTTCCATTTCAGCTTCTAGATTGGAGAGCATGGCTTTTAAGGTTTGAACTTCTGTTTCTGCTTTACTTGCTCGTTCATGGAGTCCTCTGGCACCATCTTGGGCACTTGAGACTTCAGTCTCTAAATGGGATATCTTCTCCATACTTTGCTGGTAGTGAAGGAGGCCTGCTTCCTTTTCAGCTTCCAATTTAGCAAGAGCCTCTTTAAGTTTTTGAACCTCCATCTCGGCTTTACTTGCTCGATTCTGGTTCTCAGTTGACAAGTGAAACACACCATCATGTAAGTTTTGTTCTTGCCCATCGACCTCCTGGAAGTTCAGGCCCTTTCGCACCCTAACTTCTGCAACTTTTGCATGATTCGGCAACATCTCACCTGACCCAAGTATATCATTGAGCTGTTTCAACCCCCTTTTGCTTGTTTCAGCATCAGATTCTTCAGAATAGCCTCCATTCCTTTTCATGGTATGGAACTGTGATGAGGGAAGCTCAAGAGCATCTTTGTGCAAGTCATCAGGTTCACGTAGAAAATGTGGTGTCTTGGGTGTGTGAGGTTCAGATGAATCATCGGCCATCACAGGGGGAACTTGGTCAGGAAATGCTTCTGAAATGGTACGATGGGCTTGACGGAGTGCACCAGTTGCATGGTCATATCTTTCTGCCAAAGAACGATATGCTCGGTAGAACTCCTCAATTAATTTCATAAGTTCTGGACGCTTCCTGTAGTACATCTCCACCCTCCCTTTAAAGGAATCTGCATCTTCTTCAATGAGCTTGATCATTGCTTTGACCTTAGCATCCATATCTGTTCAAGTACACATCTTCGATCAGTGGCCAAACCACAAGTGCTTTAGCAGAAAATTCAAAACTAATAGACCACAGATTATACACAATCATAATCGACTTTAGTATGGATTCAAGAAGCATAAACCTAAGTGTTAAGATCCCTTGAAAAACATGCAAGGCCCATGATATAACTTCAGGGGCAAATGCTCATTACATTGATGAACCACATACAAAATTGCACCTTACATTTACCAAAAGAAATGACGTGCCACAACCTAAGTTAAAAACCAACCAACAATAGAGAAACAAATTTGATATTTTAAACAACATGCTCAGGTAACTTGACTCAGCCTCATCCCATCTTTCCGGTTCAGCTCAGCAAATACTGCCTGCAATTCCATGCCATCTAAGGTAATATCTTCATTAAAATAACCCAGAAAGTTCCGCACCAAATTAACCTACATTCTTTTCAGACTTTCCCATATAGAAGCTTTTCAAAATGCTCCAAAATGGCTTCCCACCACTATAACAGATTAAAGACAGAAAATGCCATTGATTGAAACAGAGCTGTATCCAGCCATATGCTCCAGCTTCTTCATTCATTGTTATCAATATGTAAGTACTCACAAGAAATTCTAGTTTATTGAAATAAAGACAGTCTATCCTGGGGCAGGCTCATATAAACATTCGGGAGGAAAAGAAAATTAGAATTGACAACTGAATTACAATCCCTTATAATGTGTTATCAAAAGATATCTTGAAATTTGGGTGTGCCTTCTCTATTTTTTATGCCATACTACCTAGGTCAGTCCACTCCTCACCAAAGTTGACATGAGACCCACAAACATTTTCCCAGTCCCTAACAAGGTCAGACCATAATTATAATCCACACTAAAATCATGTCAAACCATCAAAACACAGATTTTTTTTTTTTTTGGTAGATATATTATGAAAATTTAAATAAGTTTAAGAAAAACCCTTTATTGTCTAGAAATACTTTTCCTGCATTTTAGTTAAGTTGTACAGACCTATTCATTCAATTTGAGAGTTGACCCATCTATAGAATTTCATTACATTCAAGGTCTGCCACCACACTAATCACATTCAGCATAATCATACCTTTGCAATGTTTGGTTCATGGTAGGTTTCAGATAAACCAATAAAAACAGAGTATGTGGATGTAACTTTAGCAGAAATAAGGCTGAAAGTGTGATAATAAGAATTGATGCTAAGGAGACACCTTGAAGTGATAACTGATACCTAGGTTCACTAATTAATAAAAAAGGACAAATAGAGGATGATGTTGCATATAGAATTAAAGCAAGGTGGACAATAGTGGAGACGTGCTTTTTGAGTGTTGTGTGATCGACGCATCCCACTAAAACTCAATAGAAAATTTTATAAGACAAACTATCAGACTAGCAATGATGTACAGAGCTGAATGTTGCGCAATGAAGAAATAGCATATAAACAAAATTTGAGTAGCTCAGATGAAAATATTGATATGGATGAATGGTAAAATTAGAAAATATAAAATAAGGAATGAACACTACTAGAGGTAATCTAGGAGTAAATTCAATACATGATAAGCTGAGTGATGCAGTTCAAGGAAGAACAATGTTCGCGTGGTGTTCATGTGGACTTGGTGTGGGCCCCATGAAGCCAGCTTGTGTGGGAGATATTGGAGCATTGAAAGTAGTAGCAACTAACAGTCCCTTTTTATTTTAGCAAGTTCCTAATATTTGTAATAGCAAGGATCATCTTCGTAGAAGTTCCTAAATATATTGGCAGCCAAGTAACCCCACACAATAGAAGGGCCACTAATTTTGTATTGTGGCCATTGTTTATTATAAATAAAGAGGAAGGAGCAGCTAGCCCATAGATTTGATGTTTAAAAACTATACTCTATGAGAGTGTGTGCACTGTGGTGAATCAGTGACAGCCCTTGTTGTGAAGCAAGTGGCAACAAAGATAGTGAAGCCTTGGAGTGAGGGTAGTTATGCCCAATTACAGCATAGCCAACCCTACTTAGTCGAGATGAGGCCTAATTGAGTTGTTTAGGGAGTATAACTTCTCATTGTTTCCTTGTTATTCAAGAATTAGAACAACCACCAAGAAAGACGAAGAAAAATGAACAGATTAAAGCATAATGACACAGAGATTTAACACGGTTCACACACCAATGTGATGTGCTACATCCACGGGCAAAGCTGACAATGATTCACTATGTTGGAAGAAAAGATACAATGGATATCTCTCAAGAACTCTCCCTGAAAACCCTAACTGGAAAATCCCCAATTCAGTCTTGTCTTTCTTACTTGCACAACAAGACAATAAAACTTCTAAGTACTCCTCCAGTTGGGTCGATCCATCAGGTCGCAACCAAGCCTGGAGCCCATCACAAATCTTAGAAAAAATCTCATTCAAGTTGCCACCAAAAATGTTGGAGCAGGGCAATCTTCAAAACAGGGACAAGAATTTGAGACACACATAACACATCTCTTTCTTCTTTTCTCTAATCTCTGTTGAGTTTCTTCCCTGTCATACACTGTTCCAGCAAGCATTCCAGCAACCTACTTCCTACCGTGGGCATCCCTAGGTGACTTCTAACCTTCTACTTTGTTATTACTTAATTTCCAACACTGTTATTAAGTCCTTCCATATTCTGTTAGTTGATTTCCAGCACTGTTTTGATGTTTGATATCTACCGTTGGACAGCAACCTAGTTTAAACTTCAGCGATAGATTCCAAGAATCTGTCCATCAGCTTTGGCTAATATTAAACTATATTACTCTCCTCCATCCTTAATCCATTCAACATAAATCTTGTGTTCATCAGATGGCTAGTTCATGAGTTATATCGGTTTTTTTGACTTACCGTTTTGCAGTTTTTGTGATTTTCTAATTTCTGTCCTTGTCAGTTTCTCATCATCCAACCATTAACTTCCTTTAATATTTTTACCACTTAAGTACCCCCATAGGTTCTGTAAGATATCTTAATTTCACTTTCACCAGATTCACCATTTTAGAAATCTCTTTAATCAAAGTGTCGCTCTGTTTTGGTTCACTGCGATTCTGTTTCTGTATGTTTGTTAGTGTCGACTTGTTTCAGCCTAGCAAACCCTCATCACTGAGAGAGTCCTTTGAGGTGGCACGGACATGGAAAGAAACAACCCTAAATGATCAGTAAGGAGGAATGATATGAGTCAAATTGGAAGAGCTAAAACTGCTCGACGAGGTCAAAGATGACTTAGTGAGAGTTCGTGAGAAAAGACATGGCACGAATTAGGGTTAACTGACAACAAGCATGTCTTGAATAGAGTTGAATGGTGAAATATGATCCATATAGCCAACCCTACTTAGTTGAGATGAGGCTTAGTTGAGTTGTTTAGGTAGTATACTATAACTTCTCATTGTTTCCTTGTTATTCGAGAATTAGGAAATCAATTTCTATATATAATTATAATCACATTTCCATTAGATCAGTTCAGTGAAGTAAAAATGCGTCGAAGTTACACAAAAGTTAGTTAATCCCCAAAAGGAAATGAATGTACCACATAGTCAGAACTCGTGTTTTCCTTTTTCTTTCTTTTTTTCCTTTCACTTGAAGACCCAATGGTGCTTCCATGAACTGTAACTGACCTGGGCTTAAATCACAAACCCCATGTGAGTTAAGCCCATTCAACATCTACAAACAATACCTTCTCTCTTCAAACATAATCAGGAATCCAAAGCATCATCCAGACAGAAACACTCACAAAGAACTTAATCACATGTGAAGAAAAACAATCTACTCCCTTATGGTTTATTCCTCACTGAACACCGAAATTTCATGCACCTGGCCTACAAGACAGTGATTCTCTAATAAAAAATTTCTTTTCCCCACTACAGTCCTTTTTTTGCCAGATAAGATGGTCAAATATAGCTGATATACAACAACAGGGCAAAGTAACAGCTAAGCTGTAAATTGGAAATTAAATGGTGCTTAATCGGGAAAATACAAAATAAATTCCATCCTAGTTCTCGGACTCCGTAGTCTTGAGACCAAGGCTATGAAACACGGTATTGCGAACCATATCGGTTACTGCCATACTGATACCAATTCGAATTGTTTGAATCAGTCTGATTTGAGATCAAAAGGTCACTTTTTGATTAAAAAACTCTTTTTCTACTATATTGGCCAATCCTTATCGGTGTCGGGCTCCAGCGATACTGATACGTATCAGCTAATACTACCCATACCATACCGATACTTAGAACACTGGTTAAGACTTTTCATGAATGTGTTTCAGGAAAACCCAGAAACGTATACAGAAAAAGGGAAATAATCAGTTATCACTATCATGTTTCCCATGAACAACAACAACTACAACCAACACCACCACCCAAAAAAAAAACGCTAATTATCTCAAGAAAACCACACGGAAGTGAGCTGAGCAAAACAGGAAAAAAAATTGTCAGAAAACTCCAACCAAACCAGAACGGAGAGAAATACCTGTAAGATTTTCCTGAAGCCATTTGGAATTCTTTGGGCTTATATGACTATCCCACCACCAGGAGTACAAGCGTCTAGAGTCGGAATGTAACAAGGTTGTCATGACTGTAGCCAAGATCACCAACGCAATCTGTTCTGGTCTGGCAAAACCCCGATCCTTGTACCAGTTATAAAAATCCAGGTAAGGGATTCGAGCCAGAATAAAGCTTGATTGGATCTTAAAACCCCGATTTGGAAGTGAGAAGAAAAGGGTTTTGAAGCTTTTAATCCGTCAGTCCTTGTGCCTGCTTACAGACATCAACAGACATTAATAAAGGGAATTAGAAAGAGAAGATGAAATAACCTTCTTTAAGTCCCTGCTTACATATCAAGCGAACTACCTGATAAATAGAACAAAAGTCCAGAAAGTACTTGAAAACAACAACCCTTTCCTCTCTTTTCAAACTCCTCAACACTACCTGATCAACAGCCAAATCCGAAACAGAAGATTAGATAACATCAAATACTTACAGAGTTTCTCAATTAACAACATGGGAATTCCCTCAATCACCAAAAAAAAAATAGGAACTGAAAACCAGAAGAAATTCAAAAAAGAAAAGGAAAGAGATCGGAGACACACCCATTAATACAAAAACAAAAGCATAGCGAATATGGTATCAAAATCAATTTTTCATGATTTAAAAGACAAAGAACTCACCATAAAAATCAAGAATTGATCTTAAGAGTTTCTACACGCAGCTGTGATTACAGTCGAACAGCTGCTTTCCTCACTTTTTCACCCCATTGTTTGTGAGAGATTCTTCCGTATCTCTATGACTCTCTCCTCTTTCGTCCTTTTTCTCTCGATTGCGTATTCTGTGTTTGTGGAGTTTGGACGATTGTGCTTCAGACTATTAGAAGTGGAGGAAATAGTTGCAAAGAACAGAGTAGGGACTATTTCATCAGAAAAACAGAGACGAGAGAGAGAGAGAGAGAGAGAACATTTACTCATTTAAAAAGTTTTTTTTCCGCTTTTTTTATTTCCAAAAAGGATTGTATTAGATTATATTCTTTTTTTAAAAAATACAAGTGGGACCCATCTTTTGTATTATATAATTATAAATTGTGAAAAATAATGAGAGAGATAGACACAAGGTAGTGAGGTACAAAGGTATAGCTTACCGGCAGTTCAGAGAAACATTTTTTTTTAGTGGGACCCACTCATAAGTTAATACTGATGCCCCGCGCGTGCATCGCGTTCGGGTTTTGTACATTCCTTCGGTTTCTCCATCAAAATTAGAGCCAAACACGTTTCTCTAAAATGCTTTTTTTCTTTTTCTAGTGTTCCTACCAAATTCTTATTTTCCAATTTGTCTACCATCCAGTTGTTGTACTTTGACATTTATCGAAAAAAAAAGGTGGGTGTACTTTGACTAGTATACGGTTCTTCTACCTTCCATTCCCACCAAAAAAAGACCTTAACACATCATAAGAAAATTATGTTGTTAAACTATAGAAAAAGCCTCACAATCAATAACTTGAAAGGTCCTCGTGAACATAATATATTTTTATGGGTAACGGAATTTAGGTGATGGTACTCATAAATCAGCTCAACAATTAGGAGAGAGAGTGTATATAAATCAATTTATTCAAACAAGGGTGAAAGGGCTTTTCTTGTTGCCTCCATTTGCTTATTATTCACCAATTCGGCAATCATAGGTATATGAGAGAAGCTTACATATTATCCTTCCTTATTTTGGAGGGTCTTTCTGATTGGCATTTCAATTGGGTTTGAAAGAACGGAAGAAGATCTTCAAATTCTTTCAAGCCGGAAGTGAGGAGATACTTTTACCAACATTTTTAATTTAATTTTCCTTGACTATGTGGGATCACTGTTAATGAAATTGTTTCTCATGCCCTAATTAGAGTGGCATGGGAGATTCTGCATACGCCATCCCACCCCGTGAATAACCTTTTTCCTATACTCAAACAAATGAGCAAGTCTCTAATTTAATAATCAATGTTAACATATGGAGGGGGGAGGGGGGAGGGGGGAGGGGAACTCATTTAAATGGTTCCAATCTTGTTAATCTTATCAAGACAACCCATCTCCTTATGCCGTATGAAATTATGACGTAGCAATTCTAACTATGGAATAGTTAGTAAATACCTTGGATTAATCACATGTCAAAATATCAATCTAATTCAATCAAGGGATAGCTAGGGTTCTCTAAGCAAGCAATGTAAAGGAGCACACCAATGAGGTGTGGCAAAATAATATCTTACATTAGCACACCAGCAAGGTCATTTTATATGAGGAGGGAGAAATAGAAAAGAGGTGCTTGTGTACCCTACCCCAGTGGCTCAAAGAACATTTTCCCTTCAATCAAATACTCTCTTATATTTGCATGTATATCCATGCATGTTTCCAATATTCCCGACCGCTACTAGGCATTTTTTAATTTTTTTGGTTTTTAAATTTTTATTTTTCTACTTGATAAAATGTATATGGGATAAAATTTTACATGTGAAAAAAAAAAATCAAAAAACCCTTAGAGTCAACATGTTTACCAAATTTGAACCCCATTAAATATAATGTACGACACAAATTTCAGCCACCTTGATAAGTTTATCAAGGCTGGCCTGCCATAACATATAATACTGATGAAAGATGAGTCTAATAATTATATAAAAAACTTTATATAGGGATGGCATGAGAAATGCATTAGCCAAATTAATATATATTATATTATATTATAATTTATTTGTGCTGACTCAATTTGAATATCAAAAAATGTGAGTCAATAATCATCTGATAAATTGAATTATTTATTAGAATAAGTTTATTATGCTAGTGTCACATAAGAAACAAGTTTTGGATTGTCCTTGTCTGATGGATGATCCCTAAGATAACGAAACAATATTATTGATAAAAATCATAGTTTCAGTTAATTCATATAAAAATCCCACATATGCCAACTCGATCAACAAACCAAACAATAATCCTTATTATTATTTTTTATTTTTATTTTTGATAAAAATGATCCTTGATTTAACAAGGAAATAATTGCTAAGTATTTTTGTTTCAAAACATTAAACAGAATATAGTGTCCCAATTATGGGAGAGGTTTGGGCACACTGCCCACTTGCTCCAAGCTAACAGTGAACATCAATGAAAGGTAGGATGGGGAGGAACACATGGGGTCATTTTCAAGGGGGAGGGAGAGAGAGTGACACAGTCTAGGTACCCAATCCCCTCCCCCAACTTTTTTTTTTTTTTTTTTTTTTAAATTAATTTTTTCATAAATAAAAAAAATCACACCAAAAACAAACCAAGAAGACCCCACTATGAAAACCCAAAATTGACGACACTGAAATAAAATCTCACCTTATGGTTAAGTTTTGCTTTAGGTTTAGTACATGCATAAAATTGATTAGGATCAATAGAAATCAAACCAAACCAATTGTTTGACACCCTACAACATTAAGAGATTTTCTTTTCACTATGGATGATAAAAACCTTGGTCCTAAAATCAATGATGTTACGTATATCAAACTTCATAGTTTTCTTCTTTTCAACCATTGAAATTTTTATTAAAATTAGTCAGCACAAGGGAATCTCCGACTGAAAGAAACATTTATAAGAAAAAAGGGTGGCTGAAACAATCAAACACATGAAATAGAAAACCTAGAAGCACTAGAAGCCTAGATTTCATAAACAGATTCACATGATACATGCATGAAGTAAATGAAGGAAAGCAACTAGAAATAAAGGAGTGACAGTATCCTCAAACAATTGGTTCAGTTGCCCATTAATTAAGCGATGCTTCTAGCCAAAATGACAGTTGAATTCATAAAATTTGCATTTAATGAATTTTTTTTTATTTTTTGTTAGCGATTGGTATTCAAGCCTTCAATTTCACTAGTCCCACGATCCTATATTGACCTCACACCTGCATGGACGAGGTAATAGCAGGGTGAATGAGAACCATTCAACTTTCACCAAAAGTAATGAAGAACTCTACACACCCCATGTATTAGTGATCTCAAAGAAATAAGAGGAGTCGAACTTAGAAAGACATATTTCCTGATTGTATTTAATGAACTATCCCTAATATCAACATGAATTTGTGACAAAGATGAGGATAATTTCGTTAATTTAAGTCATATGAAAATATGTGGCTTATCTTTCATCTTTCATCTTTCATCTTTCATCTTTCATATATATGAAAGGTGGACGGCGAATGGACGGTGTGCCGGTCGTCACTTTCCGCCACAACAGCTACGTCAATGAGAGAGAGAGAGAGATTATAAGGTACGTCTCTCTTTTTTTTTTTTTTTTTTATAGTTATAAATAGATGATGCTAAAGTCATATGATGTACAAAAAGAATAAAAGAAATTGATTTGGTGACTGTGTTTCCCACTTAAATTATATATTTCCACGTTAGATGATAGTTAATCCAAACGGCTATATTTCATTGGGAAATCTAAAGAGAAAAGGAAAAGCTAGCTTCCAAAGCCTAAAAGGCTTATGGCAATGAGCTGTGGGACGGTTAAGACGGCCCAATCAATTGGAATTAGGCCCACAAGTTAAGCTTTTTTGCTGTTCTAATGGATGCATTATTCCCATAAGCAGAAAATATTTGGCCAAGCTTGAATTCTCATTTATATTTATAGTACATAGCCCATCTACGATGGCCTCACCATAGGTTTTTTTTTTTTTTTTTTTGGGTGGGGATGTTAGGATCACGGTTATAAGTATCGGTATCTGTGGTCGTATTGATCACCACAAATATCAATATGAATACGGTCACATTAGCAGTTCCCTTGTCTATCTCTCTATCTCTCTACCTCTCTTTTCCCTCAAATAAGGGGTGAAAGATGTCTTTTCCTAGAGAAGAGGATATGGTCACAACTCACAGGGAAGCGTTGGCATAGGCCATGCTCTTGAACAGAGTTCTTTTTCCCTAATTAATAAGAGTGAAGTTTTCTCATCTACGGTGCAAAATGATCACTGTGGCTTAGAGCAAGGACCACGAAAATGGAAGAAATTCTCCGTTATAGGAGGAAATGTCTGAAATACCCTCACAATGATCCATCCCCTAATTAATATGATGTGTGGACTAATAAAGTTGATATTTGATTAGTTGAATAGATAGAGATGTTTTCTTCTGTTTTTCCATTTTATAATCCAATAAAATGTGTTTCATACATATGCCTAAATATATTCTATAACTCCAAGTCTAGGGAGTTACAATATTCTTGGTGGCTCCCTATAAGAATAAAGAGACATTTCAAGTTGAATTGTTGAAGAAAGGATAAGCTCATAGATTTGGATTGTTTAGTCTAATTCTTTTAACTGTTGATCAAGAGACAGTTTGGACTTTGGAGGCTTTTGATTGTTAGGTATCAAAGAAAATTAAGTTAGTAGCAGTCAAATTTTATATGATTCATCATATGGAAAAAAAGGGGTTTTGGGTTTTGTTTTGTTCAAAGAAATGAAGGATTTGACAAGTGAAAGAGACCTATATATAGCTATTAATATACCTATATTATGTACAAAAAGAAGGGTTTTGAAGGCTGTATTATGTAGTTAGTTGGTGACATTTGAAGAGTCTCTTCAACCTCCAATGGGGTCGACTGGTCTAACATAATAAGGCTGCCAAATAAATTATAAAAAAATAAATATTTTTGAAAAATAAACTTTTGAAAATAGATTAGTTTTTTTATTAAAAAAATTTATATTCAATTATGAAATAAGGAAAAAAGTTTTCTAATCCGTCGATCAGCTGATAGATAAAATGGTCTCATGCTCTAGGAGTCCAAGATCACAGAAATTGAATATTTCCCTCTTTTCCCTCTCCCTCTCCCTCTCCCTCTCCCTCTCCCTCTCCCTTATTTGAGGAAGAATGGATAACACTCTCATTTTTTGTTTTTTCTCTTCCTATTTTCCCTCTAAATATCCATAGTTTGGTGATTCGAACCTCTCCCCATGAAATAATACATTGATTAATGAGGACGATATTAAAGAGCATCCACAAAAGTCCTTTCATGGTAAGTAAATTGTTTGTGAGACACGACAAGATATTAGGGATTAGGATTTGAAAATCCCAATTAGGTAAAGATCATATGCAATCATTTTAACTTTGATTTCAATTTCGTTACCATTTAACTAGATGAATGATGATTCAATATTTTTTTTTTTGATAAGTATGATGATTCAATATTGTTGCTTGATAATAAAGGTGAATTCTTGTGGGTCTTTTTATTCCTATCATGATGAACATGATTTAAAAAATTGGATCAAGATTGGAGGAATAGTCCGTTTTGATTTGGAATTGCTGTTTTCTCATCGTTTAATTGATAAAGTTACAAAAAATCAATGAAACTTACCTCTTATAGCAATATTTATAATATTTTTGAATAAAAGATTCCAAAAGTATTATAAATATAAGAAGATTTTTAATTCTCGATCTTCTTGATTCTATTTTTTTGAGTTTCTAATTCTGGCTAATTGCCAACCAATCCTAATCAGAACTGATGGAGATCGATCTCATGTCCAATTTCAGATTCTTAAACTTTTCATAATTATCTTTGTGGTCTCACCATGTGCTTGAGATTTCTAATATTCATGAAATAAAGTAGCTATTGTCATACTCGAAAACTAAAATATACACAAACAACAATTGACAATTTTATAAACCCATGTTGTTGGCCTAAGTTTTGAGGAATTTAGTGGTGAGGTGGCTAGCATATGGGACCCTTTTGGACCCACTACTGAGTTGTCACCTCAACAATGACTCGCCTAGAAATTTCATCCTCAAATATTCGATATAAGGTGGAGAATCACTCACATTTGGCGGTTAGCATGGTATAATTAAGAATATTTTAATAGATCTTTGATTTTTTTTTTTCCTCAAAATGTCTTCCGGATTTAACTTCATCGTGTTATATTTGTCTCGAATTTCTTACCCATTTTGAAGATTGACCCATTTCAATATATTTTGTTGATAACTTGAATATGATTTTTTCTGAGATCAATGATGGCACTAGAGGGGTTGGGCCGTATGATCTGAACGATCATGACCGGATATATCGACCTGACTTTGAGGAGTATATATAGGTACTATCGTCTTGTTGATCAAGCATTGTGAGATTTAGGGAGTTACATATAAGTATTATCGTCTTGTTGAGCAAGCATTCTGAGATTTGGGGGGGGGGGAGAATGGGGGAGAATTTCGTGTTAGGACTTTTAGGTGAGTTTTTTTTATCGCAATTTAGGTATTCTTGAGAAATATCTCCATTGTAAATTTTCTTTCAACATAGTGAATCATCTTCTTCTTCGTCCAAGGATTTAACACGTCAGATCAGTGTGTGAATCTCGTTAAATCTCTGTGTTATATGAAAATCTATATTTATTTTCTTCTAATTTATTAGTATTTGTTCTAATATATCAATATATATATTTTTTAATGGACTAGAAAAAATAAACACAAAAATTTAAATGTTCGTGATAGATTATAAAAAGAATTTTAAAAAAATCATCATTAATCAAAATCAGAATCGACTGATATCACCAACACCTAAAGCATCAAGAACCCAAAGGAGGGTGGGGACAATACTAGCTAAAAGATAATGATACCGAAAGTTTCATTTACTTTGAAAATAGAAGGAAAATATAGAGCAAACCCACACAACTTTCACGTGGTGCTATATGTTAATGTTAACCCCTTTCAATTAATGGACTTCTTAAAAGTCGCTTAAAACACACACAAATATGAATAATCCGGTGGAAACTACGAGGCGATTACAAAAAATAATAGCTCACTATAATTCCCCTTCCTAAATAAACAGTTTGACCTTCCAGCAATCCTATTGAACCTCGGTCAACCATTTCTTTTAGAGACATCTGACAAACGTTGGTCTTCCCTAACATTCTTGGGAAGAAAAATATGTCAATACATAAATGAAACCATTTATCGGACCCAAAACTGATCAGTTATAACCGAATCGAACCGCACCGTAGTAAATTTATCTGGTTTTGGTTTTATAGGCCATAATTTCGGTTCAGAACTGAGCTGAACCGAAAAACCGATGGTTAACAGGCACTTAGGATTAAAGACTTAAAGTGTTTTGAATTTCAATGAGTCTCTACGAAAAAAGGGAAGGAAAAAAAAAAGAAAAAAAAGTGCTAACCGAGAAGGGAGTTTCACTTTCACATAATCACACTTCTTGATTTTCTAATTTCTATGATCATAGTTAATTAGTTATAATATGTGTAGTCTTTTACATAGAAAGTATATTGTCCTTGGCAAAATGAATGTATATAATATATGTAGAATTCACACTACTTGTAGGATACAAACCATTTTCTAAAACGATACTATTAACCCCATTTAAACCGATTGTGAACCGAATAACGAAAATCGATTAAAAACCGCTAAAATCGAAATCGGATGAAAAAGATTTTGATTTCACCTTATTCCTATCTGGTGCAGTTTTGGTTTCACCTTATCAAAATGTAAACCGAACCAGAACCGAATCGAATAACCAAAACCGCACCGTTTGACACCTCTAAAAATATATCTTTATAAAAAAGCTTTTCTCCTAACCTTACTATTATTCTTGAATTAGTTTCCCAATGATATGATGATCTTAATCTTTATTTCTGAGGTATAGTATAAGGATGTAAATGGATCATACACGGATTGAATTCGGTCACGTCTGATCCATATCTTTTCTGACGGATTTGGATACCCCTAAACGGATATGAATGTGGATCGAATTTGGATTTTCAACCATCCGTTTACTCTAACTTTTATAATCCGGACCTTTCTCCCCCCAATGAATACAATTTGTTCTTAATCCATCTTTTTAAGTTATTTTAGCTCTTTTCTTCATTCTCTAGAATCTTTCTAAACTTCAAGAACCATTAAAATCATTAATTGATCATTTAATTGGATTGAATAATTATTTTACGGATCATTTGGATTTTAATTAGGATACCCTTTGACAGAATATGAATACTCTTAAATGGATACAGATGCGAATTCGAATTCTTATACACCCCTAGACCATGTGATTTGGGGTTCTAATTTTCTGCAACCCAACACTAGGCCATCCCAGTAGGAGGCCCACATGAGGATGAGCTAGGACTTATAATCAAAGAATACCAATACCTCTACCCCTCCCAAAAAGAGGAGAAAGGAAGAAGGAAAAGCCCATTCTGTTTCTTGAAGTATTTCTAAGGTTACTTCTTAGTGAAGTTTCATATATCATTGAGAAACTCACTTCTTCTCTAAACCCATAAAGAGGCCATGGAGAAAACATCACTTGGACCCTCTATAGGCTTACATCCAGATCATATTTTCAGTTTATGGTGGAGTAGCTAATATCTACACTTCCTTAAGATTCCAAAGGTCCTTGCCCTGCTATTATTATTTTGTTGGGTTGATTAAAAGGAACCAAATGTGAAGGACAACCTCCAGGCCCTACTGACCTACATTTTGAAGCAAATATATTATGAGTACTTTTCAGAAAGCATGTGAACCTCTTCCTCCACTGGCTCATCCCTATTGTTGTAATGTGTTACAGAAATTGATCTAAATAGGTGATGGGCATATAGAATTGATTATTCTTCTTGGTAATCATGGTCATGAATAGTGAATGGACCTGCAGCTGGGCCAGGTTTTTATTCAGAATTGACATGCTGGGGTCTCACAAGCCAGTTGTTCTCAGACTTGAAAGGTAAGACTGAGCTGGCTATATTTTACCAAAAAAAAAAAAAAAAAGCTGGCTATAGGCCAACCCTGGTACAACCATCACTTGGGCCACAACTGGGCCCTCATGCACCCTTAAGGAATCATGATTCATGTCTTTCAAAAGTTGCATGACATGGAATTTTGTTGATGGAATGATTAGCTAATTAGGGCTGAAAATGTTTACTTTTAATGCTTTTAATGTGGCATGAAAAAGACGAAGCAACCAATCTTCTTCAAATTGCCTTAGATACACCACTATGAACTCAATGGCACCACTGCCCCGCCCTTAATCAATCAATTACCAAGATTATAACTTCACTGTCTTTGAAAAAGTCCAGCACATAGAAGGCTAGAACTCCAACTTTTCCAGCATTTTTTTTTTATGAATAAATAAATTCAATACCCTATAGGAGACGAATATAAAAGGGAAAAAGAGGGAGAGAGGAGAACATCCCAAAGGTGCAAGTCCTCCTAGGAGGCGAAACCACCGACAACATAAAAGGGGCTAGACCAACAAATAAAGGGGTGAGGGGGTATACCAATCTTTATGGTCTGGTGAAGATCATCCACATATAATCAAGCTTTCAATTGTCCAAACTAGGGGTGAAAGATCAGCCCAAAATTTAACCCTAAATTTTTATATTAGAATTTAGGGTTCCTATTGATATTTTATTTTTCTATAATTTTTTAATGTATAAGAAATGAATGACAAAAACATGTCAATCAAGATTATTTCAACCATAGTATAAGCCAAGGTCAACCCAACCCAGTCCTGACCATAGTTAGCAAATTTGGATTCGGGAATTATTCAGGCGGAGAATTATTTGAAATAATTAGATTGGTTAATTTAAGGATTCGGTCAAAAAAATGGTCAAAAAAGCGGACAAAATAAAAATCGAAGTCGGATTCGGATTCGAGAATTATTCGATTAAAAAAATAAAAGTCAGGCAAAAAATTCAAATATTATTTTTATAGTTTATTGTATATTTTTTATTTATCAAGTTATGAACTTGATTTGTATACTTAGAAAGAGCAAATTACTTTATACAATAAAGTAAAAAACTATGAAAAAATTGTCATTTAGCGATGGAAGCAATGGTTATTGTAATCCAATTTCTACTCATGAAATAGATTGGGCCCCAAAATAGTGAAAGCAAGATTACAACTACAATAAAATAAATAAATAAATTGATCACAAAAAATTTTCACTATCCTTTTGCTTGGGTTCACAAGACCCATATTGCACTAAGATGCACTAATTTTTCAAAATTAAAGCAACAATTTAAAAGAAGATTGATTGATACGGTGATATGAATCTGTCGTGGTCTCCCGAAACCTCAAATTATCCATCAAGGCTTGATATCTCCCCTATCTTAGGATGAACTGATGAAGTTATGAGAAAGAAATGAAACAAAGAGTAGATTCGTACGATTGTTACAGAAGAATTAGGTGGAGAAAAAAGACGGGAAGAAGGAGGCGAAAATTTGGGGGAGAAGAAGATGAAAAAAAAATAATAATAATATTTCGGTGGTGGGTACTGTGGGTTTCATATATGACGTTTTGTTTTTTGTTTTTTATTATTAATTTCTTTTAATACTGTTTAAGTGGACCAAATAATTCGGTTTAATTCGGGTCGGCCCGAATTATTCACGTTTTAAATTCAAATTAGTAAAAAGCATGTTTTTTACCGAATTTTATTTTTAATTCGGATTCGGTCAGAATTTTTTATTTAATTCGGAAAAATTCTGTTCGGCCGAATAATTCGCAACTAGGGTCCTGACAGGGTCAGTTAGGGCCAGTTGGGTTGGTATGAACTGGGTAAAGTTGGGCCTGAACATGAACTCGGTAATGTTGGGTTGGACTTGAGCTGAATTTTGAAGACGTAGAGTTGAACTAGGGTTTTAAGAAACTTCTGTTTCACCCTTAACCCAAACCATAGCAACACAACTTTCTCTACAGTTATTATAAACTCCTCAATCAAGAATAGATTTTATCCTCCAAATTAGATATTGTCTCTAAACACTCCTTATATTGGAGAAGAGCAGCTTCCTTCTCATTTTCTAATCTGGCAAGTGCTTCCTTTAAGTTTTCAGCTTCGGTTTCTGCTTTACATGCTTGCTCGTCAAGATTTTTGGCAGCATCCTCTGCATTAGTAAATTTGGTCTCCATAATAGATATCCTCTCCAAACACTCATGGTATCGAAGAACCCAGCTTCCCTTTCAGCTCATTCATGAAGTCCTCTAGCACTGTCTTGGGCACTTGAGACTTCAGTCTCTAAATGGGGTATCTTCTCCATACTTTGCTGGTAGTGAAGAAGGCCTAGATAAACTAATATCTTCATTAAAATAAGCTAGAAAGTTCCTTACCAAATCAACCTACATTCTCTTCAGCCTTTCCCTTATGGAAGCTTTTCAAAAATGCTCCAAAATGACTTCCCTCCATTTTAAAAGATTAAAGACAGAAAATGCCATCAATTGAAACAAAACTGTATACAGACATATGCTCCAGCTTCTTCTTTCATTGTTATCAATAAGAAAGCATAGTTTATTACAAGAAAGAAACTCCATCCTGGGGCGGGCTCAAATATAAAAATTCAGGAAGAAAAGATTAGAATTGACAACTAAATTACAATCCCTTATAATGTTATCAAGAGATATCTTGAAATTCTGGTTTGCCTTTCCTATTGTTTGCTGTACTACCTTAGACTTCACCCCTTCTGCATGTAGGTTGGGCCGAGGATTGGCTGCTCTGATACCATTGTTACGATCCTGAAAGAACTTAATCTCATAAATCGACTTATTAGGTTAGAGGACCCAAGACCATATCAGCCCACATCAATTTCCATAGGAAACCGATGTGAAATCAATCCCCATAATCTGATATGGGATCATAACACAAACCATTATAACCTAATATAAAATCATGCCGAACCATCAACGATAGAAAAAAAAAATTTTGGTAGATATATTACAAAAAAAATTAAACAACAAGTTTTTAAAGAAAAAAAAAAAAAAAAAAAAAAAACCTTTACTATCTAGAAACATGATTTCAAGAGAACTACACGGAAGTGAGCTGAACAAAACAAAAAAAAAATTGTCAGAAAACTCCAACCAAACCAGAACGGATAGAAATACCTGAAAGATTTTCCTGAAGCTATTTGGAATTCTCTGGGCTTATATGACTATCCCACCACCAGGAGCACAAGCGTCTAGAGTCAGAATGTAACAAGGTTGTCATGACTGTAGCCAAGATCGCCAAAGCAATCTAAAAGTCAAAAGAAAAGGTTTTGAAGCTTGTAATCTGTCATTCCTTGTGCCTGCTTACAGACATTAACAGAAGAAGATTAATAAATTAGAGAAATAAGAGGAAATACCTGATTTAACATGACACAAATCCCAAAAGTAATTGAAAACTACAACCCTTTCCTCTCTTTCTAAACTCCTCAACACTACCTGATCGGCAGCTAAATTAACAACTGATACTCCTTCATTCATTCATTAAAAAATAAAGAAAAAAAAAAAGAGAAAAAGGCGGAAAACCAGAGTAACCATTAAACCCATTAAACCATTGGAACCACCAATCAATGAGGAGAAGCCAAAGAACAACAACACAACAACAACAACCTAGGAGAGGAAAAATAAGTACAGAGAATGAACATTCCATCAAATTAATACATAAGCATAGCTTTTCTAGCTCAAATATATTATATTATATTATATTATATTTGCACAATGGTCAAGTTGCATTATTGTAACATGTTTGTCAAAGGTTCAAAACTTAGAAATAACCTCTCTTGCACAGCAAGGGGTAAGGCTGTGTACATTTGCTCTTTTTGGACCTTGCAATGACGGAAGTCTCATGCATTAAGTTTCTCTTTTATTCTTTTATTATATCTTATTTGTTGTGACTAAATCTGAAAAATGAAAATATGTAAGTCAAAATCATCTGATATAATAAATTAAATTATAAGAATAGGTTTATTAAGCTAAAGTCACATAAGAAACAAGTTTTATTGACAAAATTAGAATTCCAAAAATTTTTTTCCCGTTAAGAATCACATCTCCAATTAATTCATATAAAATCCCACCTTCACCAACTCATCAAACCCCAAAAAAAAAAAAAAATGATACTTTATTTTATTTATGGTACACCAAATCAAACAGATCCTTAATTCATGAGTTTAGTTAATGTAGCATAGAAGTAACTGCCAAAGGCTGCATTTGGTAGTCATTCAGTTTCAAAAATGACATTTCATGTCAAAAACAAAATTTTCAATTTCTGTGTCAAAATGTGGTTTAAAAAAAAAATGGTGCTTGGTGAACCTATTTCAGGAACTATGGCCCTAATTGTTCACGTTTTCTGTATTTGAAAAGAAACCAAAAATGATGGAATAAGGTTTCGTCATTCCATCATTTTGCGTTTCTAACTTTTTTTTTTCCCATTTTCGTTCCAAAAAAATCGAAAAACACCAAATTGACACCAAACACTTTATTCCTTTTTTGTTAATTCTCATAGAACAAAAAAACATCAGAAATGTTTTTCTAAATAGTTACCCAAACTTAGCCCAAGTATCCTTGTTTCATAAACATTCAAAAAGAAAGCATGTGAACCTGTTCCTCCACCAGCTCATCCCCATTGTTGTAATGAGTTACAGAAATTGATCTAAGTTGGCGATTAGAGTATGATACCATTTTAGTCTCATTAAAATAAACTTCTTTTGATTGTTCACAAAATTTTATCATGTGGTAAACTGATGTGAAAAATTATTCGTTGGATAGACAATGGAGGATTGAGGCACCACTTACTAGTTTCAGACTCAAATTCAACCATATATTTTTCTTTATATTTTCATGTATTCTCATGAAATTCCATGCATACCTGTAGTATTCTGATCATTGATATACAATACTATTCCATATATTAGATTTTCAATACTCTATTTTGCCACTTGGCAAACTTCGTTTTAAAATGACACTCGATATGTTAGCAAAGACCTAATGGGTTTATTTGGCCCCATCTAACATGTCACATCATAGATTTATAGCCCAGCTAATCAAAGTCCCATGTGAACTTCCTGACCTTATGGTCGATATTGATCCCCAAGGCTGCAGAGGCTCTGGAGCATGTTTGAATCGAACTTATATAGAACAGTAAAAAATAAGGGAATATGAAGCTCTTCAGAGTATAACAGATGATTTTTACACAGGCAGCTAGGTATTACAATGGACATGCAAAGATGAGGATACTATTATACACATACCATAACCCAACTACTCATACAACTAAGATAAAACCACACAATTACGATGTCGTACTTCATTCTAACTTCAAGGGAAAATCATTGGTTTCATGGTGAGAGGTGAGAGATGGAAATGAAGGGATGGATTGAAGTATCAATTTCCGCCCACTCCGCCGACCAGGAGACATTCCAAACTCATTATGAGGAGGTGACACCCTCTTACAATTAGGAGAGAGAGTCTTTATGCCACTGATAGGTGAACAATCGCCTCTTAGGATCTCAGGGGTTTCATCATCTGTCATTGTCTCACAATGTCTCTCAAACTTGGATTGAGGCTGCACAGAATCTGACTTTCCTAGTCTCCAGCTGGAATGTAGCCGAGGAGATGAGCCAACAGGTACAGGTCTTGGTGGCTTCCCACTAGAGGAACAAGGCAGTAGAACCAATGGTCTGGAATACAAGATAATGTTTAATATTTAGAATGACACCTGAAACAAAATGAAAACAATCTATCTAACAACTTATTAAAAACCAAACCTGCAAATCTGGAAAGATGGCGTAATTGGCAGAACAGAATCGGAATATTTCACTTCATCCTTGTGGACTTCATTATTATGTACACTTCTGTCTAGCCCATTATTTTCACAGGTTTCTGTTTCTTCCTCTTCTGGTTCAGCTTCTTCTATTCTTAATGGAGCAAATACTGCATTTCAAAAGAAAGAAACTATGAAATGAAACAAATGGATTAACTAAAACCAAGGAAATAAATAGGGTAATGTGAAAAACAGGAGGAAGAGAACATTCAGAGATGAGATAAAACCTTCAGAATGTATTAAATTAGGGTAACCAATCTTGGATTGTACCCAAAATTAGGAAAATAATCAATTTGTCCCACAGAAGGTGACATAGTAATCAATTTAGAATGAAAACGAGTGAGAAAACTGTAACAGTCAACACTAAGCTTAATGAGGAGTGGGGAGGCTTCTGGAATTCCATATTTCATATCGGTAGATAAGTGGGATACATCAAACAAACACTCACCATCCTTTCTACCAAATGTATTCTTGCACCCTTCACATCTGCAGTTGATTGAACATCCAACGCCCCCCTAAAAGAGAACCAACATATTTGAGTCGATGACATACAAAATAGAAAGTAAACAGAATGAGTTGACAGCCAGAACCTGAAAGCATTCACAGTATTTCTTTAGACAACTGGATTTCTTGCAATTGCATCCTCTTTTATGCCGGGCAGAAGCTGGAGTTCTGTTGGAATCATCCTGCAAGGTTTAAAACAACTCCTCAATTGTCAAGTCGACTCAAATTTGCCAAGTTAGTAACTTTTTCAGAAATAAAATGAAAAGGTTGAGATTTATTTTCCAACCCCAATTTCCAAAACAGGCTCAGAGCTTCTAATCACTTTGGGTGCAAATGCAAGTGGATTGCGGAATTCAATCTGTTTGCGAGTCGCCAGAACAGTATCTTCATGGATAGGCTTGTTAAAGCATTCTAGACATGAACAAGGCTCTACACAATACACACCGGCAGCAAAGCATTCACAGTAACTGCGTAGAAAATTTTGCCTAGTTAAACAATGAGCACATCCTAAGTTCACTTAACTCAGACATTGAAAAGACAGCAGAAAATTACATAATTAGCAGAATTACTCTTTTATAGTCAGCACTGATATTAGAATAGCATGACCCAGTAAGCAATTGTATGAAAATCTACAAAACTTACAGCTTCAAGCATTTCGACTTCTTACAGTTGCAACGCTTGCATGCTTGACTTTCTCCAACATTTTCAAACTTAAGCCTGCATATTATGACACCTCAAAAAACTCCATGAAAATTTGAATCCAGTAGCAAAAAGACATTATGAAACAGTAATTCCGCCAAGAAAGATTAGTAAGTGATCCATACCTCTTCTTTTTGGGGCTACTGGAGTTGAACTCTTCATTAGCTCCAAATGTAGATGCCTGGGAAGCATCTTGCACAGCCAAGCTTCCATTGTCAGCTGGACTTATTTCTCCTCCCATAGAATTCAGACCCAAAGATTTAGTCAGAGTTATCTGACCACTTACAATAGAGTGGAAAGAAGTAATGGAACTTCTCATGCATATTATTTGCCCTCCAGAATCCAAAGTTTCATGCTTAACTCCACAATCCTTTGAGGTAGCTGCAAGGGCATTCAAGTGCAAACCAATAGCTGGTAGTATGCATGGTGAAGACGTATTTTCATGTTTTATGGGAACCAATTGTTTATCATCAGAAGCTTTAACATCAGACAGAGATGAGACTGAAGAACTGCTTTTAGAATCATCAACCAAGTTCTTTTTTTGAGCTCCTGCCATCTCAAAAACTAGACAGCGCCTTCTCATAACACGTTGATGCTGTGAGTCGGGCTACACAAAAACAGATTAAACCAATTAATGTATCAGTACAATTAATAAACAACCTAATGACCAACTACAAATTAATCAACAAGTTCAAATACACTAATTTCAAGATGACTTAATTAGTTTCTTTATTCATCCAAAAATAAAAATCTGTTTCTCTTTTCGTGGGAAGGGGAGCACATATCAGGACGTAGAATAGAGACAACACTCTTTACAGACTTATTCCGTTCCTTTCAATAGAGAATTTGAGATGCAGTATCCCTTGATTCCGTATGCGACACTTTCTAGGCAGTTACTAAAGGTTGTCAATTTCATACACATTTTTTAACTAACCAAGGTTCTAAGGCTCAGTTCTACACTTCAGTTAAAGATGAACTTTAAGACTAAGAGCACATACTTCATAGCAGTTATGGAAGCCCATGGAAATCCTGTAGAAGACACAGAAATTGATTGGATATCATGGAAGTGATGGAATCCTAATATCAAAATCAGAAAAATTTTGAATAAGCACCATACGCATCTAGTGACCATTCCAAAAGCAAGAAAACTCAATTCCCATATGTATAATTTTCCTTCTACTACTTAAGTATTCAGTGACACAGATAACCAGAATACACCCATTTGACCATAAGCTAGCAAGCGTAAAAGAGATTAACAAAGAAACTTTAGATTCATAACATATGCTAACACTTGAAAGGATGACCATCATGAGTGAAAGACAGTTCGAATCAGGTTAGTTGTCTAATTTAAACAATTGAAAGCCGCTGATTCATGAAAGAAATAAAAACTTTGAACCAAGATGACACATGGAGAATAAGTTGTTCGTAATTCCTATCCACTCATACAGATAGGTTCATAAAGTAAATTGTTTATAAAAAAATGAAGAAAAATTGAAAAACATTTACCTTGCCACTAACTGAAATGTACTTTTCAGCTGTCTCATCGATTCCCTCACTTGGACCACTATTCATTTGCTTACTTGAGAAAGAACTTGATGAGACATGCAGTATTTTATCCATTTCCTTCTGCTCCCTAACTGCTTCTGATCGAGACTCAGTATCCTCCATTTCATGTTCTTCACAAGTCTCGACCAGACCCATGGGCTGTGTTTTCTGTGAGTCATCAGTGCTACCTTGTGGGAGCTTTGACCCAAGAGAAGCAAAGGAACCAATCTCATGATGAACTAAATCCAGGCTCTGCTCCTTTGGAGCCCCTGCATCGACGGAAGCGTCAAAAATTAACAGATCAGAAGCATCAGAAATCAAGTTTTCCCAATTACATACGGCCCTTTCTTCTTTGTTTTGGTCGACCTGACAAACCCCTTGTATTTCTTCTTTACTTTCAAATGGATGTTGTCTTTCTTCTGAGACCTCTTGAACAAAATGAACAAGTGATGCTGGAGTTGCAGTGATCTCTGGCAGAGGGTCCATCTCAATTCCATGGGAAGGCAGTGGGTTACAATCAGGGCTACCATAGTCATACTTCAAATTACTCGGCAGCTCAATAGCTAGATTTGGGGACTCATTAGATGGCAAGGTAACTTCTGTAACAGAACTCCCTAGATCAAAACTTTCCTGTTGTGCAGAGCAATCAGGGAGTTGAACAGAATCCAAAACCCCTATGCCAGTATTGCCTTCATTTCCATTACCAGAAAAATCAGGCTTTGACAGATCTGATAAATGATGCCTGAGAAGTAAGAACAAAAGCAAAAAGTTATGAAACACTTTATCTAACAGGGCCATTAGCTTTCAGAGTGCATGAATATGAAATGAAGTAGGAGTCACCTTCTTAAAATTCTACATTCCTTGTGTGAAATGGAATGTGGCGAAGTAAACACAGATGGTACCGATGCAAAAGTGAGCGAGTTGAATGTTTGAGCTATATGTATAGGCTTAACCGGTTTAATAGGAGAAAGGTTGTTTATATAACGAAAGACCGGAGAATCCTGCAAGTGAACATAATCATTCTTATGGTGAAGTCAGAAGACCTTAAAGAAAGAGGAAACCATCACCAAGAACACAGAAATAAGAAAAATAAAAAGGCAATCAGTTTCTTATTCATTTAAGATGGGGAAGAAATGAAAACCAAAAATGTCATTTCTCGAGTGTCGACATGAAAAACCAAAAATGTCATTTCTCGAGTCTCGACATGAAAATTTCATCAATTATTTAGGGCTGGCAAATTGAGGAAAGATAACCAACCTGGAGCGGCGGAGCCTAAGCCGTCCGAAATCAAAGAGCAAGCAATTCTCAAGCACATCACGGAAATGGAACTGAAAAGAATTCAAGACTACGAAAACGAAACCCTAATTCGACAAGAAATCGACAGTGAGGAAATAGAGATGTAGTTAGAAAACATGCAAAGGCATCAAAGGTCAAATCTTCAAGATGCAACACAAAAGCACATCAAAACCCACTGAAATAAACATCTCCAGGAACTATATTTAAGTCCCAATTCACCAAAAAACACATAAAAAAAAAATTTGTCGGTGACAAAGTTTCAAGGAAAAAAGATCACAATAAACACTCAGAAGTCAGTCAATGTAAAATGGACTGGAAACCTGAATAAGAAAAAGAGGGTTTTGGAATTTGGACAAAGCAAATAACACCATCACATAAAATCAACTAAAGAAATCAAGAAATCCAAAAAATAGTATACAGAGCCGTCATTTTCCAAGAACAAGAAGGAGAGAGCAAGAGATAATTGAAGACAAACGGGAAGATGAATTCACCTCGAATTTAGAAATTGGAGTACCGATCTGGTTTCTATCCGGCGTATCCATAGCAAGAGAGAAAGAGAAGGTCGAAGAGCCAGAGCTCTTCTACATCTCTCTTTCGCCACTTACTCTTTCTTTCCAACCTTTTTCTGTGTCTCTCGCTTCCACTGTCGAACTGTTAAAGCCGATAGATTCAAGAAGAGCGCCCGAGGCGGGAAGAAAGGATTTTCTCGTGGCGATAAAACTGACCCTACCAGTTACCCCTTACCACCCACCTACACGCCACGTCCACCTAAACAAACACATATGGAAGGGTTTCCACAACGCCAGTTAAAGAAATAATCTGTACGTTACACTAAAAATGTGTTTGGAGAATGGTATCATTCAAGTACCTACAAATGTTTCCATACAAAAAAAATGTACCAAAAAAGAGATTGGGCATCATTAATAATTTCATATGGATCCACATGGGATACATATGGTCAGAATAGAAGAGAGAGAGAGTGAATGCCGTTGTTTATTATGTGAGAGGAGACACATGCTTCCTTTTAACATGTAGAAATATAGAATTATCTCCATATATAGGAGAAAATATATGAAATTTATTCAAATATTTTTCTTTTTATATGAATTTTAATTAGAAAGAAAATTAATCATTTAAGGTGGGTTGGGGAGCAAAAGTTTTGGTTATCCGGATCGGATCGGTTTGGGGAGCAAAAGTTTCAAATATTGGTCTGGTATCGATCGTAGTAGATCGGTATTGATTGAGACTAATCCCCGAATCCGGATCGGTTCAGGGGTAAAATAGTAAAAAAAATAGTACTTTTTGTAAAAAAACAGGGGCAAAATTGATCGATACCCACCGATCCGATCAAAACCAGTATCGACAGAGACTGAAACCGATATCGTCCCTTAAATCCTTGAGCAAAACTAACATTATAAGTTGTTTGTTGCAATTTTTTTTTTCTTAATTCTTTTTAAGGGTCAGATTCATTTGTTGTGCGTTAAATAGTTAGAAATTTTTCATTTTATAATAAATTTTCGTTTTTGCAATTCAATTTTAGATTCATATAATTTTTCTTACGAAAAGAATGACACATTTTCTATAATTTACCTTGGTAAATTTAGCTAATCCTATTTAATTTGGGTAAGGCTAAGTTGTTGTTATTGTTGATATTATTATTGTTATTATTATTTTAATAAATTTTAGCATGGATCCTCTCTAGCGTTGTCCAGTGAGCAAGGATGGCTGGCAACACCCAGACACACACCCTTAGTTGGTACCAGTCATCTGCATTGGAGAGGATCCATAGGCCAATATTTACGTGTAATTTGTTCGTAAATTTTCAATATATTGAAAGCACCCTTTTATCATGGATGAATAATGGTTTGCGTATCTATGAGACTCATCTATATATAGATATTACAAATTCCTTACCAAAAAAAAAAAAAAAAGATTTTACAAATTTCTACATAATTCAAATTTAGTTATAATGATATTTTGTGCATTTTATTTTAAATGGGTTTATCATGTAAAATAAATGACAAAAAAGCATTCAAAAAAGCTTACAATGATATTTTACATCATATTTACTTCTTACAAAAACAAATACTAAAAAAAAAATTCACGTGCAAATTTTGTATATAAAATATGAAAAAATAACTCTACTTGGCAGTGTGGCCATTGTATCTAAAACAAAGGGGGGTGAAATGACTGCCTAGCCACGTGAAATGCGAAAATTCAGCCTGCATGCTATGATTGGCTCTTGTACTGGTGTGAAAGCCAAACCGATAGGCAAAGAACCCTCTCCCATGAAATATTTTACATGAAAACAATCAAAACCTAGGCTCCTTTTGGTTATTATTAGTAGGGGTGTCAATTTGTGGCCCGACCCGATGGAATTGATCGGAATCGACCGTTTATAGACCAGCCCAGCCCATTTGCAAACGATCGGTCTCAGTCCTGATACTTGGACGGTCAGGCACCCGATCGAGACCGACCAATTAATACCCGACCGAGACTAGTCTATTTTGCACCGGCCTGGCCCGACCCGGTTGTAGGATACCTATTTTACCCCATATGAAAGAGTTAAAAATAAAAAATAAACAAAGAAACCAAAAAGGCAAAAAGGCAAAACCCTAGTCCGTAGTCGGTCTCCTTCAACCTTCCTCTTCGTTTGACACTGCGCCGCACCCATCGCTGTGTTTCTCCATTGTCGTCGATTCGCCAATCGCCAAGGCCAAGCAATCTTCATTTCTATTTGGCCGACAGTCGACTGTTGTTGGCGGTTGTGTTTCACCATTGTCGTCAACTCCAAGCACTCTTCGTATCAATTTGGCCGACTGTCATTACACCGGCAGCGCCGCGGCTATGTTTCTCCATTGTTGCCAAGCATTTCTTCACTGTCTGCAAGGGGAAAAGTGAAACTTGGTTAGTGCTGCCTTTCTAGGTACGTTTTTACTTGGATCTTCCATTTTCATTACCCTGTTCATTGATTTTGCTGTTTTTGTATCTATATAAAACCGACATTGCTTAAATGAAAAGATCGACTAACTACATCAATTTTGGAATGGTATTGGATTCTCTTCTACATCTTTTTCTTTTCTGCTTCACCTTCGATGCGTGGTTTCAATTTCATCCCCTGCCATCTAAACGAAATTGAGGTGCTCAAGTTAAGCGATTCCAAATTAAACCTCTCTGGACCCAATCTTGATACCCTGCCGCCGCCTCCTGTTGAGTCCTCTCCCATCGTCCGGGATTGTTCTCAGGGCGTATCTGCACCTATTGGTGGCGTCGAGAGTCGAGACTCGAGAGAGAGTGTTATGGACTCCATCCAAGTGAAATAGGAAAAGGAGAAGAAGGGAAAGAAATTAAAACCAATGGAAGTTTTCCTGTCATGGTTTAATATTAAATTCCTCTTGAACTTCAGAAAGATAAGCTTATACCACCAAACCTACCAGTGAAACTACCAACTGAATGACAAAATTATAAACTGCTGCTCCTTGCGGCTGCAATCGAGCTCCAGAATAAGTATTATAATGATATAGTTACCAAGAAGGGTAGATAATATTTTACTATGTTAAAGACAAGCAGCATTATGGAGGATGCAGACCCATCATTAAAACTTGAGTAGTGAAGCATAAGGTAGTACCTGGCAACCAAGAACAAGATGCAGAAGCTGTCGCAACACTGGCAACTATTCATGCAATTTGACAGTGTTCAGTTGGATAGGTTTTTTGGTTTAACAAACCATAATTATACCATTTATCTTTCTAGTTGGTAATACAATATATATAGAATGTCTTGACAGTTTGGTCACTTTATCGTTCGTCACGGCGTCATTGCTCAGTCATTTTAAAGACGGCCCGTTTAAAAATTGGTTACACCCATTTAACATTAAAAATATTCGTAGCCCGATTAATGCCTGATTAAAACCCAATTAAGGCTTGATTTTAGTAGCCCGATTATAGTCCGAGACCAACCGACCGAATATAAAGTGTACCATGCCCTCACTAATTAAGCCCGATTAGTTAAATAGACAGACACGGTGCAACCTTTAAAAGTCTTCAAGCCCGATTAAGTCCGACCGATTGACACCCTTAATTATAAGGGAAATTGAAGGGAAAAGAAGTGAAATTTTTAAAACTATTAAAGAAACTTTTGTAATCATTATTACACATGGTCAAGTCTTGTGTAACTCAAAATCATTTCGTATTTGATTATTAAATTTCATTCTACTTCTTTACCAAAAAAAATTATTTACTTTGAATCTATGTCTCCTAGATTTAAGAAGTAAAATAAAACTTCATCTTTTCTTTTCTTCCCTTTATTTTTGCCAACAAAATGGATCCTATTGAAAAATTTCCCATCTTAAATTTTTTTAAAATAAACATATCAGTATGGCGTAGGAAACACCCAAACAAGGTAGGCATGAATGACCCCTTTTTTTTTTTTTCTGTTAACCAAGGTGTCGGGCTAGTTTATGCACACCTCGGCTACTATTCCGTATATGCGTTAAGGATGCTTCTACATAAACTCTCATTGACCCATACATCTGCCTCAAGACTAATAGAGCTTCGTTTGCCCTTTCCTTAATTTGGATCTTTGTGATAGGATTAGTCATTAGACGTGCCAAGTCGAAACGCATGGGGACCAATTTGAACCTCACCACCTCCTCTGTTTTATACATTGTTATACCCTACAACTCACAATAGGCATGTGATTTTAGGAAAAGCAATGAATTTCCGTACCAGATCGTTCATTATTGCTTGGTGTTATTATCATAATAATTGTTTGACTTTTTTTTTTTTGGTATAATTGTTTGACTATTCTTAATGTAACAGATGTAAAGCAATCAACGGTGGTGGAGCAATTTTCCTGTGAGACCCACCTATGTACTATCCACTATTCCCCACCTTATTTACTTGATAGAGTTGGGCATTTCGTCCTAACGGCATACATCAATCATAAGACTAAACATAGAAAAGTAAAAGGACTTTTTCAAAAGTGAGAAAAACTTTTTACACCTAAACATGCACTAAGCAGGGTTGAGGGTAGTGCACATTCTCACCATTTTTTCATTCTTCGATGTTGTTAACTTTGTCTCAAATTCTTGGTTGGTTTTGAAGTTTAATCTGATCCTATAGATTTTGGGAGTGACCTGAATGGAAAGTTTTATGAGATTTGTAATGGAAACAGAGGGGTTGGGCCGATAGGCCCAAGCCCGGAGCCCATCACAGATCTCGTATGGGGGTGCGGGGGCAGATCGGATCGACCCACAACATGGAGTATATATATATAATGTACTGTTGATTGTTGAGAAAGTCATTGTATTTTGGGGTTTTTTCCAGCTAGGATTTCAAAGCGAGTTTTCTCGTTGTTGCTGCTTGGGTGTAATCTCTTTTCTGCATAGTGAAACATCTTCTTCTTCGCCCGATGATGTAGCACACCACCCTGGTGTGAACCTTGTTAAATCTCTGTGTCGTGCGGGTCTATTGTCTCTTTATTTTTCGTGTTTCTTGGTGTTTGATCTAATAGATGTTACAATAATTTTTTTCTCTGAAGTGATGGTAATGTTCCATACATTATCACCCTCTTCAAACCTCATTGTGGTTCGAGTCTCAAGAACTAGGTACACCCGGTCACTAAAGTTTGGATTTTGAAGCATCTAGGGTAGCAAAGTTAGGGACTTCAAACTTGGGTATATTGTATTTATTAGGATCACAGTCTCACAAATTCTAAAATCGGTCTCTCAATCTGAAAACTCAACAATCTAATGAGAAAAGCATTAAATTGGTCTCTTAGTGTGTCTAATGGCCCAAAGTGTGTTTAGTGGGAGTCGAACTTAGGACGTTTGAGTTTACAATTTGTACCAAGTTTGTTGCTCACCAACTATGCTACCCCCTTGGATTAAATAGTTTATTTTTGTAATCCATAAAGTTAATTACCATAATTAATTCTCTTTTTATTTGTTGAAGGTCCAAAATGCCCTTTATTATTACACTTATCCGGATGCAATCTTAAGAAAAACTCGGTCCCTCCTTAAAAATTTGATGGCATCATTGAACATTTTTGTCACACATGATGTTTCATGTGTCTCTCTTGCAACATGGGCAGCTTATAGTTGCCACATGCATTGCTTCTCAGCCCCCGACCCACTCCGACACACTTGCGACTTGGTAAAAAAAAAAATCTTTTAAAATTAATTAAAATTTTAATAAAGTGATTAAATTACAAAAAAAATATAAGAATACTCACCAAAACCATTCTTAAGTTCCTGTATTATATATGTGTGGATCAGAATTATATGAGAACCATTCTTAAGTTCTTGAATTCTATATATATGAATCAAAGGATCGTATAAGAATGATTTTCGTACAAGAACCTGATTCATAATCAAATTATAAATGGAAAACTCTAATAATCTAATACAAGTTGAGCCATATGATTTAGTTAGATTACCCAAAAACTCCAGCATTAATGGAGTATTATATTTCCTACGTGAATGTCTGCACTCTTCATATCTGGAATCTAAGCTTGTGGACTATGTAGTGTTTGCTTAGGTTCCTGATTTCAAGAAGCTTAACCTTCTAGCATGAGTGCATGACCTTTACCTTTTAACTTTTCCTTTTCCCAAGTGAATTCTGTCAAACTCAGGAAAGTGCATGTTATTGTACTTCCTTCCTTTGATTCTTTCTCTCACTTTCCCTTCTTTTCTTAGGGTATCAGTTGTTCTTTTTTAGGACCACGTGGTCCCCTTGGCTGAAAAGGTCAATCAGGAAGGGCAACAACCGAAGCCAACAACTCCCACCCACCCTGGCTCCCTCAAATCTCAATACAACTACCCTAATCTCTGTCCTTGGAGTCTTGGGACTTGGGACCCTTGGACCTTGACAAAGTCAGGAGAGAGAGATCATACTGTCCACTCGTGCACACTTTGGCAGTTTAGCACATGCCATGTCACCTACTCATCACCCCCCCCCCCCCGGAAATGAGAGAGAGATGGGTTGACTCAGAAGTCCTTTATTTTAGTGTTCTAAACTGAAGAAACCATGATTGCAACCAAGTGACTCTCTAGTGAAAGGAAAGAGAAAAGGATAGCACCCATTATTATATATTGGATGATGGGTTTGGGTTCCACGCCATAGTCCATAAGAGAGATGAGTTATTATTTTATGGAGCTCTAGTTGTGAGCTTGGATTTTCTTAGTTGATTATTTCCTGTTGTCTTTCACAGTAGGACAGATTCCAGAGTTAATATTATCAGTCTCATCGAGAAGAAACTTTGTTCGTTCTCTGCACGCTCACATCGTCTCTTCGTAGTTGGTAAACAAGTGTAGTTGACGATCTAACCCAAAGTCCAAAGTCCAAAGTCCAAACCCTCCAATTCTCTTTCCAAAAGCTAAAATTAATGTGTTTCTTATGTGAAACTAACTTACAGAATGGTGAGAACTTGTGTCATTTAGAATGTCTCCCATGAGTTCAATAGGAGTGAAATGGTACTAAATAGGGGTATAAGTTTAGCCCTGACGGCTGAATCCATCTTGGTTCACCCCTGAGACCGAACATAGCTATGTTAGATTTCTGATCCTAAGGGTGGTTAGGATTGAAAAACACTAATCTTGGGTCAAAGTTGGGCCGGACCTGGGTTGAGGCCTCCAATCCGGCCTTAGTTTTAACCGTGATTTATATAAATATAATTTAGAATTATCATCCTATCCTTTTATTCAAAATAATGAAATCTGAATCGTTGATTCTCATGGTCAGATATTCAAAATATTTATTATCGTGTTGCATTTCATAATTTGGCATGAATCAGACAAGGTTGGACCTAGACACAAGCCCAAAATAATTGGGTTGGGTACTACCCTCAAGGCCTGAAGATGAATTGCATAGACCAGGCTTGGGCTGCAGATATTCAAGGGAAACAAATAATAAGCTCAGTAAAACCCACACAAAAGGGGTCACGTGGAGTGGGCTTACAATCATCATCTGCATCATCTTGGTTGGTTAGGGAACTTGCCAGCTCCACCAAAATAAGGAGCTGTTTGGCTCTATTCACCTTTTTTTTTCTGACAGTTGATTGGTTATTTGAGAATATTGTCAATCGAGCGGTCTGAATAGCAAGACAATCCAGTAATGAATAGGAAGAGAAATCTAGGCCAATTATGAAGTTAGGATTTCATGATTGGGCCTCAAATGTGGCACATTTCCTGTCCTTACCTTTTTTTTATTCATATGGGCTTCTTCTTGTTTTTTTGGTGGAACATATGGGCTGCTTCAACGCAATATCGGTTAACGTCTTCGCACCGGATTGGATCAAAATGTTATTGTCACAAGGGTTTGATATTTTTAAAAATCTGCTATATGAGCACATGATATATCCATTTTGACCATTCAATAGAGAGGCATGGTCTAGATTATCAATATGACAAATTGCATAATCTAAGAGGTAGCGTTCTTTAACCCTTCAATCAAACATCTCACATCCTGTGAATATCATGTGCGCCAATATTATAATCATTACTACGTATTCTCCCAACTTCAAGTAGGACCACACGATTTAACCACCCCCACAACCCCCAAAAAGAAAAAAAAGGCAACTTAGATTTATTGTGAGACCAATAACTATCATGTATATTTACACTAATGCAATAGAAGAATTCGAACATGAGGCGCAGTGCTTCAATCATATTAGGGAGTGCTTCTAAGGATGAACATGAGACTTCCCATTTAACAAAGAGTATATCCCAATTTTTTTTTTTTTTTTATATTAATGATGGATATTCAGTCTTCGACCTGACTAGTCCCGTAGGCCTATACTGACCCCACAACCTCATGGATCATGTCATACCGGGTCATATCCCAACCTAGTTATTAGTAAATGGTAAATATTCAAACTTGTCTAGGAAGAACGTTCTTAAATAAAGTGGTGGAGGGTGAAAGGACACTCCCTATCTCTCCTTCACTCATGAAATAAGCTCTCTACTGATATATTCGAATTCATTTCTTCACCCTCAATGGTGTGCCACTTACTAAAAGAATTTCTATTAAATTGAAGTTATTTTTGCACTATAAGCATGCCACCAACAAGTTCATATGTGAGTATATGTCCATAGATGCTACTAGGTATTGTGACCTTTAAATAGCCTTTTTCCTTTTAATTTGAGAGATCATGAAAATATATACGGAACGATTTTCTTTCTTCGTTGGGAAGTGGAGGGTGTGCTAGCACCCTCCTACTCCCACTCTCTGTCTCTCTCCTCTGGACATGAGGAGTTCTCCTTTATGCATGATATGACCTCATCATGCCAGAGGAGAGCTGAAGGTGTTGGCACACCCTTCGATCCCGGATAGAGAATAGTCTCCCAATATATATTTTTAAAAATAAAAGATTCTTTTGGGAGAAGTACACTAGCATCCTCTCTCTGTTGCTCACATGAAATAACCTTGATGTCCTCCGTGTATGATATTATTCAGACGCACCTCATTGATGCGCTTTTCTATGTTGCTTCCTAAGAGAAACCTTTTCATGTTTTGTTTTCTTAGTGCCATTCCCCTGAGAGTATCAATTTCCAATCAAAACAATTGGGCTCAAAATAATAACCTAATAATAATAATAATAATAATAATAATAATAATAATAATAATAATAATAATAATCAGTATTGGTTTGATTTCGGTTTTGAATTTTTATGAAACCAATATAAATTGAAATACCCTTATTAGAATTAATAAACCTATAAAAACCGAAATAGGTTAGGTACATTGCTAGCTTTCCTAAGGCTAATAGATCAATCAATGAGGGACTAGAATAGAAGAATTAGGGGAATTCTTCCAAAGGGAGACAAAAGAATTAGTCGCATGAAAAAACAAACTGATAACAACCTGATAATGGGCTGATAAGAGTTGATTAAGGTAGCTCCATAAAAGAACAAACCAAATCGGAACAAAATTAAACCAATTGAACTTTGTCTTAATAGTTTGATTTTAATTTTACTTAATACTAGACTAAAACCAATTTAACTCGATTGAAACTGAACCAAAATGACATATGAACATTTCTAGTCCCTAGACTGATTTTCCTTTAGAAAAATTAATGTTGTATAAAATTAGTAAATTAAGATAGGATTCCTCTCCATAGCCCAAAACCATGTCCTACAATCACTCTATCATTTAAAAAAAAAAAAAAAAAAAATTCATGCAAAAATCAGCATGTTAGGTGATGGGCTTTTGGAATCCGGACCACTCATCCTCCACGTAAGCACCAGATCATCTATTTTATCCTAACCCAAAAGAAAATTAATTTAAAAATGATTGTAGGCTTATCTAAGTTTTCAGTAGTTAGATTCGCATCTATCTGAGCTTTGAATTACATAAATACCCCTCAATTGCCAATCCAACTATCGATAGCTCGATAGAATCTAACTAGTTTTGTTCTACTCCTTAGGTTTCTTCTTATTTAAAATCCCGTCTAAAACAATAATTCTCCTACTATTTACTTCTTCGTGTCACATTTGCAGAGCTTCGATAATGTCGTTAATGGCGTTAATAATTCGTCGGAAAATTCATCTACATGGGCTGGCACAAAACCACATCTTCATACACAGGAAAGCTTTATCGTCAATAACGGAAAAGAAAATCCAATGTATAGAGAAAATTCTAATTGCTAACAGAGGAGAGATCGCTTGCAGAATCATGAGAACTTCGAAGAGATTAGGTATACGAACTGTCGCAGTTTACAGCGATGCAGATAAAGATAGTCTTCACGTTAAATCTGCAGATGAAGCTGTTCGACTCGGGCCACCTCCTGCTCGATTGAGCTATTTGAATGCTTCGGCTATCATTGAAGCTGCGATTCGTACTGGTGCGCAGGTAAGATACTTGAAATTGCCCTAATTTGTACAATTTTCAGTTTAATTCTGTGTTTTTGGTTACATCAGTTTATGTCATTGGCATAAGATGGCTTAAAGAGAGGCTTCTGCTTGAAATTATTTTATGCATGAAGTTCAGTTATATAGCTAGTTATGTCCTTATTTTTCTATCTTAAAGTCTTAATTGAATCGATAGTTGGATTTCTACTTGTCAGTCAGTGACCAGTGATGTCATGAATAGTATTATTATTTATTTATTTAATTTTTTCCACAAGGCAGTCAACCTTATAATTCTTCTTTTGCCCTTCATATAGAAAGACAATATTAACACAGTTGTTGAGGTACAGAAGTAGTGCTTAAAAAAATGCTGCATCTGTATTCAAGTATCTGATTAATTATCATCTGCTGGATATTTAACAGTGATACTGATAACCTGTCTCAACATGACAGCAATTAGTAAACTGGATATTTGGTCACTGCCTCAGGACATAAAGAGTCTCTCTTGTTGAATAGAAGGGGTAGCAAATTATGGGAGCTGTGCTATGTTTTGGAGTCTTGGGATGAGAGTAGATTGAGAATTTTTTAAGGTGATATGAACCCCTCACATCGTCACTAAAGGATCGTAAAAATGGTACTTAACTGGGCTTTGAATGGGTATTTTGTCAGAAGCATTGGATTATTTCTGCTTATTGAGGGGGTGGGGGACGAGATCATTCTGTTCAATGTACATTGGATGTCTAGGTTGTGGGGCCTTTTTATACCACATCATTTCACTTTGAATTTTGAAGAAAAGGAATTGGATATGATCTGCTCTGTATCTGGTGTGTTACAAGCTTAGATATGTCATATATAACAAATTTTATATGGTTAAGCTACTGCTTGATAAATCTCTTAGTTTTAAATTGTTTAGTGATTTGTGGTGTTTTCCAACTCTGGGAATAAATTTCGACTTATTTTGTATTTAACTTGTGGCTATCTTTTCTACATCTACATCAGTATAGCATCAAGTTATTGTTGGTTGAATTCAATTTGATAGCATTGGTAAATATAACTGATGGCTTAGGATTAAGGGAGTTCAGTGTGGATATCTCGTATTTAGGCTATCCACCCAGGCTATGGCTTTATGTCAGAAAGTGCTGAGTTTGCTCAACTATGTGAAGCTGAGGGGCTTACATTTATTGGACCTTCCGCATCTGCAATAAGAGACATGGGTGATAAAAGGTAAAATTTAATATCTTCTTCCATAGTCACAGACATATTTGTACATAATGAGTTCATGAGTATCTATATATGTGTCAAATCTATGTATGCATGAATGCATTTATAGAGTAGAAAACACACATACATAAACACACAGAGATACAGGTTTAAACTATAATTCATTCAATGTATGAACAGAAATTTCTTATTCTTAAATATTTTTGTGCCTACCAGTGCATCGAAAAGGATAATGGGTGCAGCAGGGGTGCCAATTGTTCCTGGATATCATGGCAATCAGCAAGATATTGACATTATGAAGTTGGAAGCAGAAAAGATTGGATATCCTCTCTTGATAAAGCCAACCCACGGGGGTGGAGGAAAGGTTATACTTTTTTCACATTACTTCACCATTTTGAGTGTACTAATGACTCTTGTATTGTCCAACATTAGAAATGTAAAATTCATTTGGGAAGGCATTCTAGCGACTGATACTTTGTCTCTCTTGGTGCATCTCACTCCCTTATAATCATTGATATATTTTCCTAGATCACTTTTGGGCTCCAATCATTAGAAATATAATATAATAGGAAGTTTAAACATGAGAAGTGGACGGAGGCTAGCAGATCAGTCCCATGTTTTCTCCTCCCATGTGGAAACAAACTCCACAGAGAAAAATGAAGAATCAAGGTCAAACATGCATTTTCTCAAGTGACCTCAATTCTCAGAGAGCACTTCCAGATCATATAGTCATAAAGTTCTCTGATTTCTTCTGATATCTGTATTTAAGTCCAAGTCATCCCCCAATAAGTAGAATATTATCAATATAGATGCTGGATGGTTAAACATTGGATGCTAGTTGTTACAAGTCTGGGACTTTTGTCTTCATTGACGTAGCTTCTTCATCTGTTATGTTTAGAATTTTTTACCTTCCCCTTCCCCCTGCATATATATATAATATATATATATAGAGAGGATATATATATATATATATATAGAGGTTGGATCGACTAGGAAAGATGAATGAGACTATTGAACAAGTGGTTGATCCGGTCACTCCGACCGAAGCTCCAACTCCGGACCGCATTGAAAGGGGGAGTTCTTCACTTAAGCCAATATATGTGATAGACCCCAAATCACCCCCTAAATCTTCCATTTACATCAACCTTTCAGATATTGATGATGAAGAAGTGGATGGTTCACTTATATTCCATCCTACTTTGTACAAGGATGGTTGTGGTGGAAGTAGAGGAGGTGGAGTGAGTGGTGATGAACATGAGGAGTGAGCATGTCACAACAATCCTCTCTTTTTTTGGTCTCTACAGATTTAGGTGGGCCAAAATCTACATATTCACATTGCTTATAGAGAATTCTGAACATACCTCCTGAAAAGAAAAGTAAAAGTTTTTGTGTTCTTATATATACCTTAGTTGAATTGATTATGTTTCCAATAAATCCCTCACATAATTGTTTGTGTAAATCTGACTTCTATTTTCAGGGTATGAGGATTGTGCAAAGTCAAGATGAGTTTGTTGAATCCTTCTTGGGTGCACAACGTGAGGCTGCTGCTTCTTTTGGCGTTAGTACCATTTTACTGGAGAAATATATCACTCGACCAAGACATATAGAAGTCCAGGTAGTCTTTGTTATTGTTAACCACCTTCTATTCAATTAATCAATGAGACTTGGACTGTAACGCTTGGAAAACCATTTTTTAGATGCTTCCTCCACCTTCCTTGTGCTTTTTCATAGATGAAGTTTCTGGTTCAAACCTTTTGACAAACTTTCAAGGTTTGCAAATGATATGTATTTGTTTTAAGTGTTATAGATTGTAATATATCCGTTTCACTTTGACTCTGTTTCACGACACAGATTTTTGGAGATAAACATGGTAATGTTGTACATTTATATGAAAGAGATTGCAGTGTTCAGAGAAGACACCAGAAAATAATTGAAGAAGCACCAGCAGTAATTCACACTCCCGTATTGCTTATTTAGGATTTTGTTTTGAGATTTACTGCATCTGTAAGAGAATCTTCTTTGCTGCAGCCAGATATTGCTAATGAATTTCGCTCCCACTTGGGTGAAGCTGCCGTTTCTGCGGCTAAGGTGATATGCTTCTGATATTGATTCCTGAAATTTTGTAATATCTGTGGCCATTATTGTTTGAAATAAGCTATACTATGAAGAGGAGAACAATGAATTTCAGAGATTTTGTACACCTTTCACTATCGAGTGTTTATTGTATCAAATATTTTCAGGTCTTTTATAGAACTGGATGCACTGCACTTGAGCTTAAAAGTGTCTAAATTCCATGATAAAATGTTGTTTTTAAAGAAATAAATTAGAAAATTTCTGCTTCTTGGTCTTATTTGCAAATACTTTAACATCACAAGTTGTTCTAATACTAAATTTATGTTTATATCTAGATAATTTCCTAGCTCTAAGCGGGTCTCAATTGAGTAGGACACACTCAGCATAACATCAGGATAAATAAACATCCTAGGATACACATAGATTATGTATTTAAAGACCTATATATACACGGTATCTAAATAAAAAATTGTCTTTTTAGATTTATTTAAAGTATTTTTGAACTATAGCTCTATTTGTTTCTGAGTAAAACCTGTGTAAAAAGAAAAATTTCAAGTAAAGTCCTAACTCGTACTGATTATGTGCAAATTTCAGTTTACCAAGAATAAACGGAGCTTAAGGAATTTTAGCTGCAACAAACGAATAAAATCATTGAAGTGTAATAGAATTGACACTCTGTCACCAACAGTAAATTTAAGCCCTAAATTTGTGCCATTTCCCTTAAAGAGTAGTCTAAAACCTTTTGTCTTTTTTAATTTATCTTGTCCATGTCTATCAAACTAAATGTTGATGGTAGTAGTTTGGGTAACCCAAGAGAAACGAGGATTGGTGGAGCATTTGGAGATCATGACAGAAAACATTCTATCATAGTTTTCTGGTCCTTTTAGAGTTCTGACTTAAACACATTAGAGATTGAAGCTGCCATTCATGGCTGATCCATAACTTCAGCGCAGAAGTGGCCTGATGTAATAATGGAAGGTGACTCATCCTTACTGATTGGGTGGGTGAATTGATTCAAGGATTGCTTGTGGAGACTCACATTTGATTAGGAGCTAGATCAATGTATGGAAAAGGGGACATATTCCCTATTTGAAAACTGAGGTCTAACAACTCGCTAGCAGATTCCTTGGTGAGGGAAAGGGTGGGGAGAGTATAATTGGGTATTGGACCCATATCCTGTATCTTGATGTGAGCTTGGAGAAGTTGGGTTGTGATTTTGTCTCATGAGAAGGGCAGGCTGAAGTGTGGCATCATTCCCTCAGGGGGTTGTTATATTACTGTTCTTTTTTATTTTATGAATAGCTTGTTAGTTGATTAAAGGAAAAACTGTTGTCCATAAAACAGATTGTATACCCAAGCTATTACACCTAAATTTCCAGAAAACTAATTTTAGAGTTTTAAATCAAAGTATTAGGAGCTGTAGAGGAACCTTCAATCACTATTAGAAACAAAGATGGAAGATGTAATGAAAACCTGAAGACATTGAATTGAAGACCTCATGCTGAACCATTGCAACAATCTCCTTTCATGTCTCATACTTATGGAGACAGACTTCATCGGAATCTTCTTGAAACTATTTTCTAGAACGAGAGTAAGGTTTTCATTGTTCTTGTCTTTGAGAAGGGCTGTTCCTTATGTTTTGCTAATTTGTAAATAGTAAAATCATTTACTAAAAATAGAATTTTAGTATAATAACAAAATTATCATAAAAATAAAATTTAGGAGTATGCTAACATAGGCTGCCTAATGGGACTGCATCATCACATAGTCTCGTGAGGCTTTAACTAAATAGCTGAAAATGCCTAGGTGTCATACAAGTAATTGGTCGCTAAAGACTTATTCACTTGAATAAGGCTCTAGATATTGTCCAATTAGGTGATGTAACTGCTACCTTTGGACCTAACTAACTAAAGGGTTATACTGATGGTTCTTAAAAGGTTCCCTTTTCTCTTTTTCCCTGGTATTCCTCTGAGTTCGTTCCTTCTGTGTTTAAAAGTTGACTAGCAATAAAGTGTGGTCTGGGTCAGGCTTAATTACAGCTATAGAACCTTAGGTTCATGACATGTGTCCATTTTCTTTCATAACTTCATATTTCTGGTCATGCACTCTAGAACAAGGTTAAAAGTATCGGTATCGCGTATAATATCGATACCCACCGATACCAGTACGATATGGCCAATATGATATGACACGGACCTGTACTTTAAAGCTATCATATAGTAACCCTTTTAAATATACTGATATGATACATGATACATATCGTATCGATACACACCGATAGCGATACAATACGGACTGATATTTTAGACCCTGCTCTGGAATACCTGGTAAGTGGACTCTTGTATTTTATATTGACCACTGGTTTAAATTCTCAAAAATTCAGGAACCATTTTTTAGCATGTGATTATCATTGTTTACACTGATTTAACCTCTCTTTGATGTTGACTGGGCGAGAAGGCAGTTGATTACCACAATGCTGGCACTGTTGAGTTTATAGTAGATACAGACTCGGACAAATTTTATTTCATGGAGATGAATACCCGTCTTCAGGTGCATCACCTGTTCTCTTTTATCTTCTTCTCCTTGAAGTGTGCAATGTAATAATGAGTACTACTTGGGAGCATAAATAACTTTTGCAGGTAGAGCACCCTGTGACTGAGATGATTGTAGGCCAAGATCTTGTGGAGTGGCAGATCCGTGTTGCAAATGGAGAACCTCTTCCCTTGAGTCAGTCTCAGGTGCCCTTAAGAGGTAAACTATTTCCATGATTGAGTTTGTTATCAGTGTTTGTTTTTGTTTTTTTTTTTTTTCTTGCATATAAAATGTTAGCATCATTTTTTAAAGCATGAAGTGGCTCCCAGTATTACTGCCACTGGTGAACATTCTGAGATCATTTCTACCTGGTTTCTTCAATGAATCAACCCTCCATATTCCATCATATCATATTTATCAAACTTAAATGCGAATTCTGGCCATACTCAACATATCCTAGAGCTTGTCCAGAGAACATGCTGGGAACATGTTTTCGCCTGCTGATCCACTAAGCACTGAACCTTTGTCCTGCAGCAAGATATTTTTCATAAAAATGGTTTGATCTAATTCTATTGAACCTTGCCACTGATTCAAGTCTCTTAAGATGGAACATGTTATTATTCGTTTGAAATCTTTTGAGTAGCTGATGTCAGTGTCACAACTGTATGATACCTTTCTCTGTTTTCATATAGAAGAAAATTGGTTTGGTCATTCTATAATTTAGTGCTCCTTGAACATGCCATATAAATAATTGTCAATATATGGAGCTAGTGTATTATTTCTCTGTTGTTCATTTTGTTGTGTTTCATATGGTTTTCAGCTTCATATTGTATACTTGAGCTAGATTCTTCAATTTTGATAACAGGGCATGCCTTTGAAGCTCGGATATATGCTGAGAATGTTCCAAAAGGATTTCTCCCAGCAACAGGAATCCTCCATCATTACCGTCCTGCCCCTGTTTCGCCAACAGGTACACACACATTGCAGCGACAAAAGTTTGACTCAAGTACTAGCAAAATGAAATTTTAGTTTCCTAGATGATATTTGACTTAATATTGGAGTATATGAAGACGTTGTCTCCTCATAAGCCCATAGACATGCATACTGTGTGGTCTGGCACCACAAGTAATGGGTCTCAGTTATGGAATCTGATAGTCCAAGATCACCCTAATTAAATTGTTCTATCCTTATGGTCCATTGATATTTTTGCTGAATTTTTTTTTGGCATTAGAGGGGGGCCAGTGAGAGAAATCTATTGATCAGATGGTCAAGGTCATCCAGTTGTTAATTTGTCATTCTGTCATGGATTGCTTTATGCCTCTATTTTCAGTTCTAGGGATTCCTCTTTGGCATTACCTCTCTGTTTGCTTTAGTTATTTTTGGATCCATACAATTGTGCAGTTCGAGTTGAGACCGGAGTTGAACAGGGAGATGTTGTCAGCATGCATTATGATCCAATGATTGCTAAACTTGTGGTATGGGGAGAAAGTCGGAATGCTGCATTGGTTAAGATGAAAGATTGCTTGTCAAAATTTCAGGTACTATTAGTGCTCAATTTCCCTCAGCTGTACACTGCAAAATAAAATTTAAGGTGTCCATCATGTATGGTTTAAGTACTTTCAACTGCATTGCTGGAAATGTGAGCTGGTGGATTTCCTGGTACCCATAATAAACTTTTGATGGGTCACTCCTAGGATATTGCTTAGGTCAGGATTGAACCTAATTGGATCACAGTAATTGTATGATCTTCGGGAAAACGCAGACAGATATTTCATCATTTGGAGCATCAGCATAAAACATGGTGGATGGCCTTGGGAAACTTGGTCAGGATTTTCTGACCAGTTTCATTTCTGGCAAGAGGTTTATCTGGAAAATTCCTTTGACATATGTCTAAGTGTATCACTATTTTCATGCATATCTAATGTCTAATAGACTGTTTGCTCATTCGTCTTTATTAGGAAGATATGGTTCTCATATCTTATAAGTTTCAACAATTATCTAGACATTGGACTTGTTTTTATTCAAAAGGCATTCGATATCTTCAGGGTTGTATGTTTTCTCATTGAGTTGTTTTTATTTTATTCTAAGAATATTTTGATACAAATATTATTCTTCCCAAATTTTTTCAGGTCGCAGGCTTGCCAACCAATATCAATTTCCTCCAAAAGCTTGCTAACCATTGGGCATTTGAAAAAGGTTTAGTTGAAACCCATTTTATAGAGCATTTTAAAAGTGACCTTTTCATTGATCCAAATGGTGCAATGGTACAAAAGGAAGCATATAATACTGCTAGATTTGGTGCTGCCTTGGTTGCTGCTTGTGTTTGCAAAAAGGAGCACACTGCTTCAAAGGGAAGCCTTCCAGGTAAAGTTGGGGGCTCAAGACTTCCATCATGATACTTGTTCACTGTTCAAGGAAGTTCTAATCTTTCTAACCTTTCTTATGTAGAGGGCAACAATTTACTCTCATTATGGTATGGTCATCCACCTTTTAGGGTCCATCACCCTGCAAGGCATACAATGGAACTTGAGTTAGACAATGAATATGATACCAGTGGGTCAAAGCTTTTGAATCTTTCTATCACTTATTCGCCAGAAGGGAATTATTTTATCGAGGTACCTCCTTGTAATGTGGATAATAGATTGTTCTAGTGGCTGGTTGCTATACTTTAAATTTGTAATGTCCTCCAGTTTCCATTGGTTTTCTGTGGTACATTTATTTATTAACTTTTCTCCATAGCCTCCCTTGTTTAATCTGAAGTTATTCTGTGCCAACTTAGTATATTGTGCATGTGGCTACAGACAGATGATAGCAATTTCCGTGGTTTAGAAATCAAGGTCTTGCAACTAGGACATCATGATTTCAGAGTAGAAGCCGACAGGTTAAGCATGGACGTTTGTTTAGCTGTTTATGCCAAGGTGAATTCCTTTCTTTTGACAAAAGATTTCTGTGGTTCTGTCTGCATATTTTTTGGTATGTAGAACCTTGTTGGAGTTCACATTCTCTCTCTTCTTCAGTCCCGATAATTCCAACCTATTATGCTTCCTTCTCTGTGTACTAATAATGCAATGTCTTGTTACTGACTTACTGGTAGTCGTTAAATGTGTGCATGTGTTTGAATTTGATTTGGGGGGGGAGGTCACCAAGTTTTCTCTCCTCTTGAGCATTGAGTGAAAGAAAATTTCTATATTGAGTCATGATACTTTTGAGCATCCATTTCTGTGTCCAGACATATTTAGATGGCTCTTCATGCCGATACATATCAACAAGGGAAAACACCAAAATACCATAAATAGGGGAGTCTTTGTAACATATTGATGCTCTCTCTCTCTCTGAACACAAACATGCTTGCATTGATATGGATTTTCTGGTTTGTGCTGGCAGGGACGCACTAACCACATTCATATATGGCATGGTAAGCATCATCATTATTTCAGACAGAGAATAGGCATTGGGCTGTCTAATAATGACGAATCCGAGCATAAGCCAAGTTTTGAGATAGCATCCCACCACCCTAAAGGGACTGTGGTGGCACCTATGGCTGGTTTGGTGGTTAAGGTTTTGGTTAACGATGGTGTGAAGGTGGAGGAAGGACAGCCTATCTTAGTATTGGAAGCAATGAAGATGGAGGTCTGTACTATGCGAGGGTCATCTCCACAAATTTTAATTTGAAAATGAATGTGAAACAAATCTGAAACTTTCCTGATGGTGTTTCCTGTTTTTTGTTTCAGCATGTTGTCAAGGCACCACGTGCTGGAAATGTCCATGGACTTCAGGTCACTATTGGTCAGCAGGTCTTTGATGGTGGTGTTCTATTCAGTATTAAGGTAACTCTTATGTTTCACTGGAGACAGAAAATTTTGGGCACCCTTTTCAAAGCACAAGGTCGTAGATTCTTGACCCTACTTCATAACTACACAGTTATATTAGTTCTTTTAGCTTCAAGCCTTAAGGCACAATAATTGAATGCATCTCTTTGAAAATGAAATAATGGAAATTACAAAAAGAAAGTGAATTAGCCCCTGGTGAAGTGATACCCAACGATTTTCTTTTAATGCTATAGTTTCTCTTTTCCCCTTGAAATACAATGATGGGCATCTGGAGTTGTGAAACAATTACCTCTAAAAACTCAATTCAAATGAGCCTTATCCCAACTAAATGGGGTCGGCTACATTGATCCTTTTTCTCCAATCAGCTCTATTCAAAGTCGTACTTATTACTAGTCCTAAGCTATGCATGTCTTTCCTCACAACTTCTGCTGGAGTCATTTTAGGCCTTCTCCTGGAATTGTAAAATTTTTAACCTTGCCAGATACAAATATAGATTAAGCATTGAGAAGATAAAATTGCCTTCCTCCTTTGAAATAGAATTTCACTATCTGCGAAATATGGTTGTTTTGGTCAAACTATGGTTCTTGTTTATGTTTTGTGAAATCTGGATGCCACAATCACATTTCTGGTGTGCTTGAAAATTTCCAGGTTTGAAATATTTTTGTGGAAGCTGTTCTTTATATTTTTGCAACATGTGTGCTTTTATTGAGAACATGTGATAGCCTGGGCTTTACTCCATTTTTATGATCAAGTTTAAATGTCACCTTACTCTTGCATGATTTATGATGTGCTAACCTGCAAAGAACTGCCCATAAATATAGATGTATGTTTATATGCATGCTGAAGTTATTCATACCTCTTTCAGGATGAATAGCATCCGGTACTGAGCTCTTCCACCGAGACAAACCTTTATTTGACAAACTCGTTTCATGCTTCAATGGTTTTGGGAGTTGACTGAGCTTGGCTGCCTTACTGTGGTATGAAAATGATTACACTGAGCATGTTAAATAATTTTTCCCCCCTTTCTTACCCATATGGAATAAAGGCTTGGGGATAAGTCCTCACTATTGTAATGGAAGGAACCTTGTATATTATTTCTGGTTCTACAATAAGACTCTGGGTTATGCACATATGTACATGTCATTGCCTTGTCTCCTTTTATTTTACAAGTCGTTGCCTTACCTCATATGCATGAATTTCTATTCATTGATATAAAGTATCATGACCCACGACTAAGTCGGCATTTTACTCGGGTTTCCTGCATGGTAGACAGTTTTATACTGCTTCCTTCCCTGCTCCATCTGTTCAGTCAATAATTGCACAACCTGGAGGGAAAAAAAATATAAGTATCAGGGAATAAAAAAACTCATTTGATTTGACTTTGGATCCTGTTCAAGTAATCACCTTGGTTAAGAATGTCCTAGTTGATGATTTCGGTAATTTGATTTTAGTGACTCCGCAGGAAGGGGATCTCTTACATTAAGTTATAGATTTGTTGATCACACTGACTGCATTCCCCCCCCCCCCCCCCCCCCCCCCCCCCCCCCAAATACACTGGAAGAAACCTCACTGATTCCCATTTTTTCTTCCTTAACGCCTACGCATACCAATGCAATTATGCAAGTGGATCACAAGATGCCAAGGATGTCAACGATAATGATGAAATGGTGACAAAAATTGTCGTGATCAATGTTGCATTGCTTATTCATTTTTGGCAACTTGTGTTCAAATCATGCATTATCCCCTTTCTTGCATTGCAAACTAACTTCTCATGTTTATTATTTTATTTACCAGTTTGATAAAAGACTTGAATTTTTTTTTTTGGTAGAATGATAGACTTGAATGGCACCTTGCTTATGCCAACATTTCACCAGAATGACCTAAACTATATATTTTACCAAAAAAAAAAAAGATCCTTTGTAGGGGTTCCATCTGATCAAACATAAGAAGGATTTTGGCAGATTTTATGAGAAAGGACAGTGAAATAGTTTTCCAACTTCATTTTGAATTGTTTATCAGCAGTTTTCCCTTGGCAAATTCTAAGTAGGCCACCCTCCTTGTGGAATGTGCTGGTCTACCTTTTCTTTTTGGAAAGGAGGCAGCATAAGTGAATGCCTGAGTTATTCGTCAATTACTCTGTTTGTTTACAACTGCCTGCCATGTAAAAGGAAAATTCTCATGTAAAATCTGTCTAAAATATGAGGTTTAACTTTAGAAATTTTACTTGTAGTTTTTACCTGGGAATTGAGGAGTTTGATAGCATATGGCTAATGAACTATTTACCATTGGTTGTGAAATCTAAAGATTGTATCTTTAAGGAGGAAAACTCACATACATTATTGTCAATTGTCCTTGGAAAATCAGAGATCTGAAACAATTTAGTTGTTGGGAAATTGCAAGATGAAGATATTAGTCAAGAAATTCTTCTATGTATTAATGTGATCTGTAAGCCCTGCTTGCCATGTTAACTACTACTTGACCAAAATTATGTGTGCTAAGAATTGACATCAATTATTCACTAGCTGAATTGAAGAGGTAAAGGGAGGAGGAAATAGTAGATATTGACAATGGAAAGTGAGCAATATTTTCGTTCACCCATGGTGAAAAGAGAATCTCTTCAACCACGAGATCAAGATCTGACCTATTGATTCAATCATTCAATCTCAGAAGGGTATTCCGGACATTCACTTGGGGTGGAGGAGTTAATGATGAGACTCATGCTCTAGGTGTAGGATCATAGCATCAAAATCACTACGGGTGAAGAGATTCAAGTAGCAACAATTTTTTGCCTTATTTTTATACCTAGGGTTTTACAAGCTTGTCATTGGAGCCCCTATTCGGCCATAAGCTACATCCAGTCTACGTGCATCAGTAACCTTGTAGAATTAGGAGGGAGTGTTAAAAAATTTGTTTAACATAGACTAGAGGTGACCCCAAAAATCTATAATGAAACTCATGTAAGTTAGGATAAGGCTGACTTGAGCCTAGTTTATATGAGATTAGATCGTGACATCACAATCACTATGAGATTAGCATTTTTATTATATTTTAATCTAATAAAGTTGGTAATCTTTCTCATTCTTTTCTTTATCTTATTACTTACGATATTATTAAAATTTTAATTCTCCTCGTAATCAAGCATGGTTACAAAGAGTTTGTATCCACCTTTTTGTGCCCTCATGATCTTGAAGGTTTCAAACCATGGCCGATACGAAGTTGAGATTGGATCGGATCGGATCGGATCAGCTGAATCCAGTAACTCGACTTAGAATCAACCATGGCCGATCCGGAATTGGTTTCTTAGGGTTTTCCTAGATTTAGTGCATGGTATCGGCCCTCTTGGAAACAGATAATTTATTAACATGGATCGCCGGAAATTGGCCTCCCTTGGTTTACCCAAATGGGGTTTTGAACAGTTTCACTTCTGGTCCGTACCGTTCCACCGATACAATATGGATTCCGTGCGTTACGGCCGGTACCATGAACCATGTTCGCATGTGCTTGAGTGATAATGGCCTTCAACCGTTGGATTGAAATTTGAGGGCGTTCTCAGACGGTTAATAGAAAGGTCGCACATAAGGCCTTTCTCATTATATAGGTCTTTGTTGACTTCATTCATTTTCGGTGTTCTGGTGGTGTACGGATTATACGGACCTACGGAAATAAAGGACTCTCGGAATCCCCGCCATAGTTGACTCCGAAAGATCAACTGACAACGTTGATGTTTTTCTATTTTTGGACTTTTCTCAATCAACGGCCCTGATTTCAACGGTTTCTCCTTGCAATTCGTTCTCCTTTGGATTTTTCCCTTTTGTCCGTTACAGCTCATCGGTCTTTTAAACGGTCGGTCGCTGCAGATTTACCAAGAACTCCTTATCCTTATTAGATTCCTGAATAGCGCATTTGTGAAATGTCCAAAATATCTTTCAGTTAATCGTCATTTATTACTCAATTAATTTTCTCTTTTATTTTGGTAATAATTTTTTTTTTGTTAAATTTATTTTGATAATAATCAATTTCCTTCTTTCTTAAGTTTTTTTTGATAAGAAATAATTTCTTTCCTTGTTTTTTTTTGTTAGAATAATTAATTTCCTTCCATGAAACAAGAAATTACTGTCGGTCGCTGCAGATTTACCAAGAACTCCTTATCCTTATTAGATTCCTGAATAGTGCATTTGTGAAATGTCCAAAACATCTTTCAGTCAATCGTCATTTATTACTCAATTAATTTCCTCTTTTATTTTGGTAATCATTTTTTTTTTGTTAAATTTATTTTGATAATAATCAATTTCCTTCTTTCTTAAGTTTTTTTTGATAAGAAATAATTTCTTTCCTTGTTTTTTTTGGTTAGAAGAATTAATTTCCTTCCATGAAACAAGAAATTACTCTGGCTTAAACTCTCTCTCATATGAAATGACTTTGCTATCCTCCCATGTACGAAACAATCCTGTTAAACATCATTGGTGCAACAAATTGTGTAAGTTCTCTCGACCTAAATCAATATGACATAATAAATTCAGCTTTTTGACTTGTAAATGGATAGATGAATTTATGTTTTAATTCAAATGTTTTTTAAAGAAATTTCATAAATCAATAAATTTGAGAGATATTTAATCAGGACATTATATTTTAATAATTTAATAATGAAATCATGTTTTTCATGAAACAACCTCTCCGCAAAACGAGTGTCTTAAGTTATGACCCTCTCTAAACAAAACATAAAATAACATCTCCGCAAAAGTAGTCTTATGTTATGACCCTCCCCAAACTATGCAGTGGCGAGTCTCATGCATTGAATATACCCTTTTAATGGCATCATATTATTTCATGTTTCATAATATAGAAGATTGTTTACTTTCGTTTGATAATTTAAAAGATATTTGTATGTCCACATTTTGATTCTAAATAGTAAAAATATTTCAAAGTATCTAAAGCTTCTTTGTGCTTCATGAGATTATTTAATAAAACGATGATTATTTACAAATAACTCTAGGATCAATTTAGTTTTTTTTTTTTTTTTTTATGAAAACCATGAAAATTTGAGAAAAGGAGTAGCTCAAGAACCCTAGGATAATTTTAAATGTTGGGTGTTGATATTTTCTCCATCTTACATGTTAGCTTTAGAAGACGAATATCAATAAAAGAGTAAGGTTGGTTCAAGCCATAAAACAAATTTACAAAAAAAAAAAAAATTCAAAAAACAATCTATCCGCAAAGCATGGGTAAGAGAGACTACGCACATTATGACCCTCTCTAAACCCTAGTGACAAGAGCCTTGTGCACTAACTGAATATATCTTTCTCTTTTTTTCTTTTTATTTTATTATTATTATTATTTTTTTTTGTGTGTGTGTGTGTCAAAAATGCATTTTTTTTTTTTTACATGTTGGTTTTAATTCTAAAATCTTTATGTATTAGGGATTTTGGATAGTGTATAAAATTTCAGAAGGGTAATTTAGTCTATTTAAGGTATTCCATGATATATACCAATTAAATAAATAAGAGGCAGGGAAGAGAAGCGTTTCAGTTATATGTGTCGTGTCCTTAGTCGTTTGGGGTTTGGAGCATTGAATCGTAGATTAGGTTTTACCCGCGCTCTTCTCTCTCTCTACTTTTTATGGACAATCTGTTCTCCGGTACCACCTCCATCTTCCTCCACTTTTTCTTATAATTCTTATTCTTTTAATGCTTTATTTTTGTTTCTTTCTTTGATCTTTTTTTCCTTTTTGATTTCTTTAAGCATCTTCCACAATTGATTGAGCGGCTGATGTCTACAATGATGTCATTTCATTGCTTCCGGAACTTCTTCGTCTTCAATCTCGCTACAATTACGTTTTGGTTTACTTTATTGGTCAACCCCTCTCTCTTCCCAAATATATAATTTGTCTGTTTTTTACTTTCCTTTTTCTCTTGATTTTTCTGGGGGCTTGGGTGTCTCTGGTATTGGGTTTTTTGGAGACTTTCGTCTGGTTTCACTTGCGGTAGGATTTGAATTTGGGTGTTCATAGTTTCAATTTTCAGTTTTATTTCCTTTTTTGCCCCTTGGATTATTACTGTTTAACGGTAGGAATTCGGTATTTTCAAGGATTTTGATTTTGATTTTTCCTTATTTTGGTAAAAAACATTGGAAGTTGGTGGAGATTTGAATTCAAGGTTTGGGGCTAATAAAGGTCAAGATCTTGTTTTTTTAAGGTGTGGTTGGTACTTGTTTTCTTATTTATCATTGTTTACAATTATAAATTTTGGGTCTTAGGTCAATATTGGGGAGTAGTAATCACGATCAATATGTTCTGAGACAGATTGAATCGAATTATTCTTCATCTCTTTTTTCTTCTGTTGCTTTGATCGTTCTATTCGTTTTATTTAGTGGTTTGTGATTGCTAGGTCAATATTTGAGGGAATTGGGAGTCGGAAGGGATTTTGATATTGGGGTTCAATGCGTTATTGATTTTCAATCGGTGGGCGCTTGACCCAGTTTGAGTTTTTGTTGTAAGGTTTTACTTAAGAATTTTAGGGAAAAGGGTTTTCATTGATTTGGGTGTTACTGGATTTCATCATTTTGGTTGCAATTGATTGAGGTTCCTCCTCTTTCCACCCCCCCCCTCCCCTCTTCTCCCCTCTTCTCTTTCTCTTGAAGGTTGTTTTCTGGTAATTGTGCTTTCTTCTTGTGCCTTTTTTTTGGAGGGTGGGGATTTCTTTTATTTTAGATAGAAACTCTAACTATGGATTTGAAGACTAGTGAGGAAGATGGAAGGGTTGAGACAGCTGAGAAGGTCAATGTTCAGGAGAGAGGCTTGGGTTCGCAGACAGCTGTTGGAAGTGTTAGTAACAAAGATATATATTTCAGAGCGGATAAGATAGCTTTGAAGAACTTGGATTTGCAGCTGGAGAAGCACCTTAGCAGGGTTTGGTCAAAGGAGCAGCTGGCACCGAAGCCAAAGGAAGAGTGGGAAATTGATTTATCTAAATTGGATATAAGATATCTTGTAGCTCATGGGACTTATGGTACTGTCTACCGGGGTGTTTATGATGGCCAGGATGTTGCTGGTAACTATGACTTTTTCCCTTCTATCTAAATTCAATGTGTTTCAATTGAATTATTCAAAGGATGAAGAATTTGATTTCCGCTAATAGAATTTGTATGCTCCTCTTTTTTCTTTCTTATCATCATTTTTGTTGGATGTCTTACCATGCGAATCTGTACTGGAAGTGTGTTTCTGCTGCTACATATTAATTTTGCATTGCGGTTAGCATTTAGTTTCTAGGGGTAAGGAATTCCATATCAATCTGTAGTCTGTTAACTGCTTCCTTGGGAACTTGGTGTATGAAATTCTATTAGGCTGAAATCTGCATTGGGATGTCTATGTGATGAAATTAATTTGCTTGCTTGAATATCTGAGATCTTATGGGTTTTATGTGATAATGTTCTGAGGTAGTGGTGAAGAAATTGTTTATATGTGACTTTTATTCAGCTTCTAGTTATATGTTAAGTAAGCATGTCGTGCTTCCTCCTTTACCCAGCCCTTTGTATTATGCCATGAAATTGTCAGATTTAACCTTCTGTTAAACAATTTTCATCATAGAAGGTGGCTCTGTTGAGACACTATTAGCTGTTTATGGGTCATGATTTGATATTCATGGTCCGGAGGTGTTGCATTGCTTTGTTTCTTTTCTTTATCTTTTATCCTTTTCTCTCTTCTTCCAGTTATCTTTTTCTTTGGTGGATCCATGTAGTCATCAAACCCATTGAGTTGGGAAAAGGCTGAGTTGTTGTTGTCGACATCAACTAGATATGCATGGAGTCCAAAAAGCTTAGTAGTTTCAGCATTAGTTTCTTCATTGTGTGTTTAAAGAGCATAGAAGACTGGAAAATAAAATGTCGTTGAGAAATGTTGAGTCATATGAAATGCGAACTTTGTCAAGGGCAAATGGCATGAAAATGAAATAATTCATATTGCATGCCTTTAATTTCTGACTTTGGTTCAGAATCCTAAGAAATCATTGGGAACTCTCTCTCTCCCCCTCTAGGAAAGAAAGTTCATTAAAAAGAACTCCTATTTGGACTGTGGAAGGTAGAAGTCCTGCTAGTTTAAGATGACTATTAATTATTTGATATAACGTTAAGATAAAATTTCAGGTTAGATTCCCTATCATAACTAATTCCTACGTTTATTAAAGTTTAGCCCCACAATTTTTGGTGGGGGTCTAAATTACATTTAGTCACGGGAATTAGAGAGGTAAATATTAGATGTAACTCTTGTTATGCTTTATTATCCCCACACTGATCTGATTTTTCTAGGTTATTAAATATAGAGTAAAGAAAAAGGATAGAAAATAGCTGAGAAAAGGAAAAGTAATGATGGGTGAAGCAAATGATAAAGGTAATGTCATACTGCTGTTACAAGAGTTTAGTTTTGACGACTAAATTTTTGGCATCATTGGGGACAAGTTATTTGAGGAACACTGTATCTCTTACATCTTTGATGATATGGAGTAATCTTTTTGGGCCTTCTTCACATGATCACAGGAACTAGAATTGCTGAAGTCGGGCCCTGGAAGGGTTTGGAGGGCGAAGACGGCTGAGAAAGAAAATAGCTTTTCAATATGTGGAAATACACTTTGACAAGAATGGAACCTTTAGCAACCTTAAGCTTTTTAATAACTTTGGGTTCAGCCTCATTAGGGTGACAACCTCCGATTTGGCCTAAAAGGCAAAATTTGTACAACCACTAAAGGAAAATATTAGAAATCCAAAGAGTTGAAAATTCCATTAACATTTTGAGGTTTTGTTGATCTTAAAAGTCTTATCAATTGAACATTTTGGTGACAATTTGGTTTGTTAGTTGGTCCAACATGTCATAATGGGTTGCTTGGGTCAACCAAGTTTTAAAACACCGCTCGTACTCCTTAAGGGCATGTAATGGGGTATTCCATTCATGTAAGGATTAGGGTTAGAAAACCTTATGTAAATCCAGAATTGTAGGAAGTAGGAACCAAAACCAGTAACTGAGATTTATTTAAACAGAGAAAAAACAAGTCTGATATGGTCAGAAATCTAGTCAAGTAGGTTAACAGGGAAGGAGAATAAACCTTTAAGGTTTGGACAAGATTCAACGATCAAAATTGAGTATAGTAGGAGATTACCAAATTAGTAACTTGTTGAAACTGGAATTCAGAATTAGTAACTACAGGGAAACAACTAAGGAACAAAGTAAGATCAGAGTATAGGTATGGAAACTAGAAGAAAATAAGAAGAAGATAGAAGGAAGGAAGGATATGCTAGGACTCTCATAGTCTCACCTAACTGTGGAGAAGGAATCACACCAACTCCAACCTTGGCATCCCACTAAGGTTTCCCTACTGCATCCCACAGTGGAGCAGTTCTGAATCCCTCATAATCATGCTCTGTCTCTCACAGAAGTCAAACAAGCTCAAGGCTAAATTGTTTCTCAAATCATTCAAGTGGGTAATAATTCCCTCCTCTTTATTTATAGCGTCATGGAAATGAACAAAATAGGAAACCCCTTTGTGTGGTAGGTAGAAACTCTTAATAACTTAAGTCTTCTTCAAAATAGAAACTATCTTAGAATTTTTCTACCAAAAAAAAAACTATTCTAGAAGTTTAACTAAGTAAAAACTAGGGACTGGAATGTAGGACACCTGTCCAGCCTTCTAGAATTACTACTAAAATAAAGAAACAACTTTTTTGGTTTTTGGTAAAATAAAGAATACGACTTACTAAAATAGAGGCTAACACTAATCCCGCATAGGCCTTAAAAACTTAATATTTGGGCTTTAAAGAATTGGTCCAGTATAATAATAACCCCAAAAATAGTAACCTCACGTTCCATATAACCCATTAGGCACCCAAAATTAAGCCTTGGTCTATTCTTGGTCCAACCTAACCCAACCGATAGCCTTGTTTGCTGTTGCTCTTCTTGTTCTTTGAACTGCATCACATAGGATTGACCATTATGCCATTTTCTGGTTCCACAGTAAAATTTCAGAGGTGATCATTGTGTAAAAACAAAGTTCAATTTTAATGAATGAAATTTCAGATAGTTTGGTGGTACTTTTATATTCCCCATAGGCTTTCTTTATGTTTCTTGTGTGGGCTGACTAAAATATTCAGCAATGAATGCAGAAGCAAAGTACTCCCCCTGTCTCATAATGACCATTTCCTATTACTTTATCCTTTGATTAATGAAAATTTTGGGATAACCAGAAAAAGGGAGTATATATAAATCCCAATGCATTAGGTTAGGTAATGAAAAATGTGTGTAAATCATTGTTTCTATCATGGTTCTAAAAATAAATAATTTTTACCATTCCACTTTCCTTGGATTGGGACGCATACATCATGAATTCAATGTGCAATTCATGTTGACGAGATGGATCCTTATTTTTCCTTCACTAGCCAGCTTAAAGTGCAATATCTTGATTGATTACTCACTGCTTCATATTGATTGGCGTTATGTTCAATATTATAGTGAAGATATTGGATTGGGGATCGGATCTTATTGCCACAACAAATGAAATTGCTAGTCTTCGAGCAACGTTTCTACAAGAGGTTGCTGTGTGGCATAAACTTGACCATCTGAATGTTACAAAGGTGATGTCACCTTATACAATCAATTTGTAAAAATGCTTTGGTAAAATCTTGTTGTTGTATGTTATTCTTTCTACAAATTAGCATTCTATTATTTACTATTCTAGAAGAACTCAATATTTTTAAGGCACTCAAAAGAGTCCAGCAAGTAGTTACTTTTGTGCATTTTATGGTTAAAAATCTTAGTGCACTAATCATAATTTACGTAGTTTTTGTTACAGTTTGTTGGAGCTTCAATGGGAACTTCAAATCTTAAGATTCCTTCGCAGAATGCTTCAAGTGACTCTCATAATTCTCTTCCTTCTAGAGCTTGTTGTGTCGTTGTGGAGTATCTTCCAGGAGGGACACTAAAGCAATTTTTAATAAGAAATAGGCGAAAGAAACTTGCTCTTAAAATCGTAATTCAAATTGCTTTAGACCTCTCTAGAGGGTTAGTGCCAGTTTCCTTTCACATGAGTTCAAAAGTTTATAAAATGGGTTTATGAAGAATGGTTATTAATGTCTTTTGTTTGATTTGCAGTTTGAGCTACCTACATTCCAAGAAGATTGTACATAGGGATGTTAAGACCGAAAATATGTTGCTAGATTCTGATAGAACGCTAAAAATCGCAGATTTTGGTGTTGCTCGTGTTGAAGCTCAAAATCCAAGAGACATGACTACTGAAACCGGAACCCTTGGGTATATGGCCCCAGAGGTACGCACAACTTGTAACATGAAATTTGTTGTCCATTATATAGGAAAATTTGTAATTATTTTATTTTTATTTGAAGAATTCTTACACATGGTTCTCTATAGGTACTCGATGGTAAACCTTATAATAGAAGATGTGATGTGTATAGCTTTGGTATATGCTTGTGGGAGATTTATTGCTGTGACATGCCATATGCCGATCTTAGTTTTTCTGAAGTCTCATCTGCCGTGGTTCAACAGGTATTATATCTTTATCTTTAAATTCATAAGCATCACCCACAAGGAATATATATATATATATATATATATATAAATTGATTCAGAGATTTGAAAATTAGGACTATGGGAGGAGTGCATGGTAGTGGATGGAGTATTGTAGGCGTGCATAGACATACATGGTACTGGGGATGATGTCAGGTCATTCGTCCACTTGTCCCAGGGCTCAAAAATGGTGGATTTGTTTAGGAAGCCCTTAAAATTGGTCTCTGGAGTTTCCCTGGTTAATAATGTTATGATAGTTGATTTGGATTTTAGGAGTCAAAAAAAAAAATTAGGTCGTTACTTTTATTGTTGATGCTAAATAGAGATTAGAGAAGCCTATGCTGGTCCTGGCTGTCCTAGATTTCATCTTTGTTCACAAATATATACAAAAAGGATTTTTTTCCCCCAGTCACAATTTACCTATTAGATACAATAATTCATCTATTATTTTCTCTTTGTACCACATCCAAAGAGTGCCTTGGTTTGTTCTACCTCACTATGCTTCTCTTCCCACTTTCTTGAAATGCCTATTGAAGTTTGTAACAGTAGTGGATGTTATTGTTTTCATGGTCTATTTGCACTACAAAGTTGATATACACTTGAGTACTAAACTTTTTATTTAATGTATTTTGGTAGAATTTACGGCCAGAAATCCCTAGATGTTGCCCAAGCTCATTGGCCAATATCATGCGAAGATGTTGGGATGCAAATGCAGAAAAACGCCCTGAAATGAATGAAGTGGTGAGACTGCTAGAAGCAATTGATACAAGCAAGGGAGGAGGCATGATACCTGAAGACCAGAATCGTGGTTGTTTCTGCTTTAGCACTGCCCGTGGTCCTTAATTCTCTTCTCTTTTTTCTCATATGTTGGTAGGTGAAGCAATAGGGCAATTGATCAATTCTCCTGATGGTTTGCATTGTCGTGAAATAGCTTTTCACAATCTCAAATTGGTAGCTTGCCAATTAGGCTCTCATCATCTTACCCAAAAAAAACAAAAATTTAGGCTCTCATTGTATATATACAATAAGATTCTGTTGATCATCAACATATGATCATTAAACAATGCCAAAAGGAAGCTGATTCTGTTTTGGAACACTCTTTGGATGGAAAGTGGTGAATCTGAGCATCGTTTGGATGCAAAGTAAAATGAAAGGGAAATGAAGTGAAATAAATTTAAAAAGAGAAGGAAAATTTTATAATCATAATTGTATAATCTACTTAAACTCTCTTCATATGCAAGTTTCATTTTCTTTCTCATGTTTACAAAATAAGGTAAATTTTTTTAAAACCATTTTTAGAATGTTTTGGAGATTACTACACAATCATGCTAGGCAGTGATTACAAAAATTTCCATTATAGTATTCATTTGATTTCACATCTCTTCCTTTTATTTTCTTTATGACGAGTTGGAGCCTAAATGCAAAGACTAAATTAGGTGATCAACGTAGTAAATTGAGCTGTAGGAAATCTGAACCCACCCATGTGTGGACTGTGGAGTTTTAAAAAATTGGGATCGGTTTCAACTGATATTGATCTGGATTGTGGAGTGTGGAGTCATTGTTTAGAAAGGTTTTAAAAATTTGGGATCGGTTAGTTCGCTATTAATTTTCCAACTATCTCAAGCTTGCACCATGAATATGTTACTATAGCATAGGCTCTCAGGTCTAGAGATTCTGTTTCACTATCAATGGAGAATAGGATCACGGTCATTCGTTCACACACCTCTCTCAAACTAATTATAGAGAAAAAAAAAACCTTACTATGAATATATAGTGAAATTTTATACAAGTAATTTATTAAAATACCAACCCTAAAAAAAATTCTTGCACTTTTTGAGTCCTAAAACTCCCATGTGAAGTGCCAGGTCGTCATGGAGAAAGACTGAGGAATGTGTCATCAATCATGTGGCAAATTAGGGATACATATCTATAGAGGTTCTCTAGATGTGCTCGTCTTGAAAAACTTCTGCGCCTCATATTTAAACTACTGAGAAAGATAATGCATTTCATGAAGTATGAGGTGCAAGTCGATTAAAAAAAATGGATTGAAATGCTTGAGCTTGGTTAAACTGAAATTGGTCTTTATTTTGGTTTTAAATTTTTTTGGTTAAGTCCCAAAATTTCATGAAAACCATGCAAGTTAAATGGCATTTACGGTAATCAGAATGGAGTAGAGTTCATGAAAATTAGGCCATGAAATTGATAGTTAGACTAAGGGTGGGCCTCGACGTTATTCTATTGAGACCTAGTGGCCGTGGATTCAAATCAGAATATAACGTTTTGAAAAAGCGGTGGCAAAATCATGTATATTTTGTCCCTCTTCAGATTAGATGAGGTTGTGTACATTATAACCCTCCCATAACCCACAATGAGGATATCACCCTCCTCTCTCTCTCTCTTCTTTTCTTTCACTGTTTTCTTTCTCTATTTCTAGAATGTGATAGCTGCTTCCACCTTATCATACTTTTATCATATCTTCATCCAATTCTTAGGCCCTGCGTATTTGTTCTAAACTATTAATTTCAAGAATGAAAGATCATATCTGACTTTGGTTTCTTGTCACAAACCCATATTAAAAAAATTCATCCTTATCAGTTATTGTCATGATTCAAACTGGAAAGAAATGAGTAATTCTTATCCTGTTACCAAAAAGAAATAATTGTTATCCTATTCCCTTATACTAGAGAATAGATTCAAAATCAATTAAAGATAAAACTGAACAATTGGGAAGGCGATGCGGCATCACGTCTATGGTCTCCACTTTCTTTTAAAATGGCTTTAATGGGGTGACAGATTCCTTTCACTCTCAGGTTGTCTTCTTTTTTTTGAGGGAGCCACTAGATGTTGAGCTTTATTGTTATATGTCATTTCAATGACTGAGATGGCACTTCCAAGAGAATAGGATCATTGGGTGGACAAGTGTACTTAGCCCTCTTAATGGCCATGTTCATTTGGTGCTATGAAGGTAGCCCATATTCTACGCAACATTCAATCTCATGGCTGTTAGGAGGAGATTCTTAATTCCCAATATCTCCTCACGTGTAGGTGGAATGAGACAACAAACGACGTGTAAAGTGAAACAAATTTAGACGTTAAAAGAGACAAAGGTGTGATGGTGCTCTAATATCATATTGTAACCTAAAAGCTTGAACCATCAGGTGGAGGTAGGTGTGTCAACTGGTCTGATCTAATAGTCCATTTAATTGGGTTTTATAGGTTATGTATGAACACGTTTTTATTCGATTGGTTAAAAATTAATTTATAATTGACTCTAACGTCTTTAAATAGACTTACTCTGGTTAAATTGGTTTAAACAAGTTAAGCAGGCTATAAACGATCGATTATTAATTAGTCACAATACTTATTTTTCCATCAAACGATTGCAGGGCCACTATCTTGCACTAAGAATGCTCAAGCCCCACAAGCCACAAGTTTAGTCATCGATTAAGCCAATCTTGAATTTCAACTAGTCAGTTCAAGTTGGGCCTATTGATGCAAGTCAATTTTTGGCACCTTATTTGAAAGGACCCAGTCGATTCAAAATATTGGACTTAATGGATATTATGTGTGCAAATTTCATATAAGAACCTTCCAAGCTTTGAAACTATGAAATGTCCTTTTCCTTTCCTCTCCACTGAGTTATATATGGCGTGGGTGGGAGGTTGTAGCTGTGGATTGCTACACTAGTCTCCCAGAGAATTAATTGAGGTGCACGTAAGCTGATACGAACACCTTGTTTAAAAAAAAAAAAAGAGGCATGGATGACGGCTACTGTGGAATGGAAAAAGTAAAACCTTCCTTTCAATTTCCTTCTACAAGCAGCCATGAGCCACCAGACCAGACCACCACCATTCCACCATCACCTCTTAGGGTCTTAAATAGGTTCTTTAAGTCCTAACTTCTCAGCCCAATGCCGTTCTATGTCTTCCATTTTGCACGTTACCAGTTTCTCTATGACTTCTTAACTAGAAGAGGACTAGTAACTTTATCTTTTCTTTCTATTCTCCTTCCTTTCGGAGAATTCAAACTGCTCCCATTTTCTCTCTTCTTCCCTAGTAGACTCCTCTTTTCTTTCAACAAGCCCTAATAAAGCTCCCACGCTACCCCAACCTAAGCCACCAGTAAGGACTAATGGTAGAGGTGTCAAATCCACACCCTGGTCAACAAGCTTGATTTAGTTGGCCGAATAATACTGAAGTCAGATACACTTGATCTCCGTCTACTTGATGAACTAATTAATTGAATAGACCGAAAGCTAACCAATTAGCCAAAATATACAAAAGAATGACTCAACCTACCAACTAAAGACTGATTAATCCAAAATGAGTAAATACCGAAAATTCGACTAACCTATTATTAATCGGTCACGATTTTGGCTTTCAGAATGATTATATAATTGATCGAATATGTAGAATCAATTAGGGCCGATCAAAATCGATCGATTTTTTTTATTTTCATTTACTTTTTTGAAAAGTAAAATAGAAATTCAATAATAAAAAAATATTAATAGATAAGTAGGTATAAACTTTCAAAAGCCAATTTTAAGGTTTGCATGTTTTCTATATCTTGGTGGGGAAGGGAGAGAGAGATTGTCTAAAAAAATTTGATGGAAAAATGTTGGGGGGATTGTCCAATTAAAGGGGCATAGGTAGGCCAAAGAATAAAGTATAGTTTGATAGAAACTATTCAAATCAATATGATAAATGAGTCATGAAAGTGACATTGGCTTGAATCTTGAAATAATTATAATAGTGTTTCAATTTCAACCCAACACTCCAATACGGACCGGACCATAAAAGGGTTCAGTCAGAGACGACGCGTCAAACTATGGATAACTATACACGTGCACGGCCGGACCATTACAGGATCCATTACTTAGGGCCCGTTTGATAGCGTTTCAAGAAACACGTTTCTGCCGTTTCTGTTTCCAGAAACAGCAGAAACAGAGCAAAAAGCGTTTGATAAAACTGTTTCGTTTCACTTATTTTTAGAAATAGAAATAGAAATTTTTACTTATTTATGGTTCAAGAAACAACCCAGGCGAAACAAGTTCAACTTGTTTCACCGTTTCTGGAAACTACTTGTGGCAATTCTTTCATTGGTTACCATCGACTTCTAAAAACATGACTTATCAAACACCTTCAATTCCGTTTCTGTTAATAGAAACGGAAATTTATGTTTCTGCCGTTTCTTGAAACAGAAACGGCAGAAACATTATCAAACGGGCCCTTAGTGTTGCTAATAATATGGGATTATCAAATATAGTAAAAGAAACTTTTTGAAATTAAGGTTACATTTGGTATAATTTTTTAGAAGAAAATATGGGCGTAAAATGCATTATAAGAATAAATGCCAAATACAGTATTAATTGGACTAATATTGAATTACTCACATATATAAATAAATGTAGATAAGAAATTACTCAAATATATATCATACTATCATATAAAAGTATGTACTTATGTTTCGTGACTCTCTCCCTCATGTATGGCCAATAATTTCATGCTACCTATTTTGGTAAATAATTTCATGCCATCATATCCCTAGAATCCATCATTCTCCAAAATTTCATACAATTAGTTCATGCCATTAGGGCTATTATTCGATTCCCTAGAATCCAAAAATCCCCAAAGTTTTCATACTTCTCTTTACTCATGATGGATTATTTGGTTGATCAATATTGTCTAATGGATTTTTTTTTCAAGGTATTTCCCCCCAAATTCATTACCCTTCAATAGTAGATTCGTAATTCAACGGTATTTGTTCTCAATTTCTCCTCCTTTTGATTGTAGTTTGACCTTCAACTTGCAATTTGAGAAAGAAATCCTCACCATGTTGGATAAATCAGTAGCATAGTAGTAATGTTGAATAAATCAATAGCTAGATGATAAGCTAAGTTAATTTATGCTTTATCAGTTATCATTGGCTGCAAGTTCTTTTTCAGTAGCTAGCACTCTTTTCCCTCATTTCTTCATCCCCTTATTCACACAACTCAGTGGTGCTTCATCCCGGTGGTGCATGTTTATGTTGTCTTCATGTTGTGCTACCACATTGTCATCTTTCAAAAATAATCATTGTAAATTTTCTCCATGAATACAATACAATTGGATGAAGTTTGTGACCCTATTATGTTTAAGCAGCTCGATATTACATCACTTCAAAAGTGTTTAGAGGAGATTTTTGCAAACAAATCTTGGAGGAATTGAAATGGTGTAGCCTCTTGCTTTGACACTTCAGTTGGGTCTTGCATTAGTGGATACATTCTCCACCAAATGTGGTATAGTTAAACTTTGATGGGAATATTTTTTTTTGGTAATTCAAGCCCTTTGGTAAATCGGAGTGTTCATAGGTGCAAAATTGTGTTACTCTGTTCCAGTGGTTAATGATGTTGGAGCTCTCTTTCAGAAGTCAATTACCACTGATTTACGATGTTAACCACTCTCTCTTTTAGTTTATTTAGTGCAGAAAAAACAAAAAGGTTAAAAGAAGGGAAAAAGAAAAAAAAGCTACAATCCTGTAAGTTAATCAAATTTATAGACAGTTAAATCAATTCTTTTTGTTCTAAGCTTCAATTTCTTCTCAATTTTTTTTGTGCATGATTTAGTTTGACTTTACCTCTATTTGCAACTAAATTATTATCTGTGATTTAGCTCGTCGCTCCAGCTGAAAATAATATTGTTTTCCATGAAACAAGGGTATGCAAGAGTTGTTTCCTCACTCTTTTATGAAATATTTTCTATCAATCTTAATATTACTCTTTATTTTATTCCTTTAAAAAAATTAATCTCCTTATTTGTCTCAATATCAATTTTGTGGCTCAATAATTTATTTGTCTTGTTTGCTCCTCCTTTAGAACCGGTGACTTGAAACCCTCCTAACGGCACTTTGGTTCTCTCCCTTACTCTGTGGCTTAATTTTCTTTTATTTTTCCTGGTGTATTACCTAACTTCAATTGTTTATAGATGAACTAGAACTACTTCCTACTTGTGGATTTGTTATTCAAATTCATAGGAGAGGCCTCCATTGATTTATAGGATTTATTCTCTTTTTACGTATTATTAGGGTTTTGTTATAAAACCTTTCCTCTTTTTCTAACTGCCCATTATGGGGTTGTGATCCACCCTTACATTCCATCCTACCTATGGCTGTGAGCTCCATCTTATGGTGGTGATTTTAAAGTTTTTAATTTCGCTTCGAACTTAACTTTTATAATCTATTTATTCTAATTTGTAGTTTGTTGTTGTTTTCTCAGATTGGGTTTGCAACTTGACCTTTAGAACAAGGGTCAAATACTTAAGAAATCTTTTTGGAGTCGTTGTTAAGTGTAGAGAAATGATGGGTTCATGGCCAATGTAGTGTAAAGAAAGGATCAAATGCTTTAGAAATATGGTCGTTGAGTGTAGATATCAATTTTTTCTAATATTTTAGTGATTGTTTAATTACTTCATGTTTTCTCACATGCTCACCTGAGCGTTTTTATATCGATTTTTTTGAATTAAACAATAAGATGCATGGAAGAAACTCTCCTTGTTTTTTATTTGTACATAATCTTGATTGTCTTAGGGATGTTAACAACTAAAAAACATTGTCCAGGCTCCAAAATAATACTCTTAATAATTTGAAAATTTTGGATTGGAATTTAATCTATTTTTGTAGCTGATGTGGTTATGTTTTATGGGGAATTATCAGTATTGGACTCCAACTATTTATCTCAGATTAGATAGAGGGGATTAGATGTTAGTCTAATTAATATTTTTTGTTTGTTCAAGTTCAACATACATTTTTGTACTTCCCCAAGTTGTTGACTTGAGAATATTTGGTGGACATTCAGAAGTTTCGGCATGGTAAGTTGTCTTTATTTTTGGATACATCTATAGATACTAATATAGGTTCTCAATGATTTTCGTTATTTTTGAACTATTATGACTTCATCTACTTTCTTGATGTAATTTATCTAAACTTCTTTTAAATGCTTCTTCACTAATGCAAAATTGAGGCAATTATCTTTATTATGGTTTGTGTGTATCTTTATTATGATTTTTTCATCTCTTTATATTATTTTTTGCCCTTAAATTTTAAGGTGTTAATATACTCACATCATATACCATAAATACATTCCCTACATCTCCCTTCATTTTATGTTATGTCCCTTGTTATCTTTATCTTTCTATGTCACACACATATCAAATCTCCCTTTAAACAAAGACATAAACTTGTGACTATATAACTAAGTAGTCGGCCAATTTTGGATGTATGTCAAAATAATATTTTATTTTCATATATTCATTTATTCTTTAATGCTTTATTTATCTTTATGTTTTTCACATTCAGTTATCATTTCTTGTAGCAATGCTTATTTAAACTTTCAGTAGTCATCAATTCTCTCCTCTCTCTCTCTCTCTCTCTGTCTCTCTCTCAATGTAAGACAACACATATAACTTTTAATGCCATCCACATATGTAACTGGACCATACGCTTCTCCAAATGGATATAGTATTTGTCGGGCCATATACCATCAAATCATACAGATTTAGGTCAAACATAACATGATGGGGGTGCCACCACTTTATATGTTTTGGCACTACATCAAGATATCTCATAAAATAATGAGTTGAAAAACACTATGATCTTGATGTTTCATGCAAAAAACGTACAGGCAAAACAACGCTTTCTTGTTGCGCGGTCCTTGACATTTCTTGATTGTGTGGCCCCTACGTCTAGACATTTGGGGTGGGGGGGGGGAATGATGCCCCCACCCATATGAAAAACAAAAATCTTACCTCTTATTGATGCTCATGTGAACTCCATCAACGACCTCCATCATGTTGGTGGCCTCATAATTAGGTAGTGTTCTTTTCCCCAAAATGTTTATTGTTAAAGGGAAAATCTTGTTGTAACGAAAGTTGGTTACAACAAAAATCTGTAACATTACCTTTTTGTCCTTTAAGGATAACATTATTCTTTTAATAGAGATAAATTCTATACTAAATGATAGTATTGCATATACCTAAACACATGCTTCATCCAGGCGTATGCAATACTACCCGACAGAGTTCTTTTTCTCAATCTATGTAAATATAGATAGGGACATATATTATAGGTATATTTAGAACATGTTACATTCTTTTTTATTGTCCCTTGATTAATTCCCAAAAGTTCATTAAGTCGAAGTAAAGAGTTCTTGAAATAATTTGAAACTGACTAACCATTGTGTCATTCTTAGTAATTGTCATCATCTCATGTTTTTTCAAGAACAATTATGAAATAATCTGATTAACTTTTATCAAAAGAGAATGTGTGTTATACTAAGAGGACAAAAAAATAAGATTACAAATTAATTAACACCTCAAGAGGTGTCAATAAGAAAGTTTAATAAAACAATATAAAACTATGTTTCTTATATTATATTGCAAATTAATTTAATAAATAGGAATTTATAGTTATTAAAAAAAAAAAAAAAAACCTTAATCACAGAACTTTTTAAATATTCTTGGTATGAGCTCAATAATTTATCGAGGTTAACAGGGCTGATTTAATTGCTTATGGCCGTTTTGAATGAAACCAAATAATGGATCAAATATACATGGCCTTCAGTCCTGCATTCACAATATATAATGCCCATAGTAAATTTTTGTTTATATGCTACAATTGTACTCTAGATTGTTTAAAACAGATGCTCTTTTGTTTTCAATTAAAAAAAAGAAAAATTAACAGGTACTAGGAAACATTACTAGAAAGTAATAAATCAAGTTGCCTTATTATGTTGTAAATGGGATCTTCTTATTGACACATCATAAGGTGTTAAATAATGTTTCGTTATCATCAAAGTTGTGAATGAAAAAAATTATAATCTTCCATTTATCTCACAAGTTATTTAATATAGTATTTGATATAAGAGCAGAAAACGTTTTTCAAATAGTTAAAAGTTATTTGATGAAGTATTTATGTGAAACAACAAAATCTACCCTCAAAGAAAAAAATGTTTTATTTTAAAAGGGCAACAAGTAAGGTTACAATTTCTTACTTCATTATTTTGGTTACAATCAAAATTTTGATAAGTTTCATGTCTTGGACCCTTGGTTGGGCTACTTTTTTTCTTTTAACAAAGGTGTCCGGCACAGATGGGGAATTGAACCTTGAACTGTGCGCCTATCCACACAATCCCTAATTCACTCTAACCATCTGGGCAACCCACGGATGGGTGCTCGTGTTTCATGTGTGCATGTATGAATTGCATAAATCGTTGTGTTTTGACAGTTGAGAAGTACATAAGTGAACAACTTGTTACTGTTTAAGTATCTATATACTACCAATTTTTTTCTCTTATATATCACAAGGCAAAAGGCTATATGCACGGCGGTTGATGATCACACATATAACGTGTGATAGAGACAGAAATGACCTAACCCCCTATATGACAAATCATATGATCATCTTCATGATTCTCCTTGGTGTCACTATACCTAATGAAGTATAACACTTCACTATTTGCACTTGGGAGTACATAAGTTAGTCCATGTGTTAGAGGCCTTCATATACATCACAATGGCGAAATTTAGTCTAAAATAAACAAAGAAAGTTGCTCAAACTTGATTCATAGTTTTAGTAAAATTACCAAAATACTATCAAATGGAGAATAATATAAAAAACAAAATGGTATATTTTGTAATTTTAGCTACTTCCTCTACTTATTTAGAGTTGAAATTGCAATATTATAATAATGAGATGCTTACCTAGTCCTCTATCACATGGATTAATCCATGTACTCTCATACTTATATGGTAAATACTTAAACATTATAATTCACTAGACATAATGACAAAAAATAAAATATTAATTTTTTTGTGAAATTTATTTCCTGTTTTTTCTTTTCTCTTTTGACACAATGGGTGAAGGGGATCTAGTCACTAGGGTGTCATCATCCCCTCAACCTTGTATTATACGAAATACAAAGTGCATCATTATCCCCTCTAGGCCTCTAATCAATATTTTATGAGAGATTCTCTCCTCAATATCAGTGAAGGAAAACTAAATTTATTTATTTATTTATTTGGAGAAATATCTGAGCACTACTTGAACATTGCTTTGAATTAACAATTAATGTCCCCTCCTCCTCCAAAACAGAGATGTTTACTTAAGTAGGTGAAAATAAAATCCGTGTCTCCCACGTCCTAAAAAGTTAATATAAAATGACTCAGCCCTAGCTTTGTAATTTTGTTCTTCTTTAGGGTGTTTTTATAAAAAAATAATTTTTTCGGATTAAAATAATAACATAATGAAGATTTTGGGTTTTACGTTTTGAGTTGCTGTCTATATAAGGTGAGAGCGGCGTGGCGATGTGTTCTGCATAGCATGCATTGCTTGAGTTGTTGAGCTGTACCGTTGTTCTGTTGTTCTGTCTATATAAAGACAGAGTACTCTCTTTCAGGTTTAAGCAAAAGTAGCCATTAAACCTCGTAACTTCCAAGACAATCTTTTTATCGAAAAATTTGGTGGGATTTGATACAGATAGATCATTGATGGGGTTTGGAAGCGTGGAACCATCGTCTGTAATGTACGATTTCCTGGAAAAATCCAGTGGTTGCGCCGTTATTGATGGTGGTCTTGCAACGGAGCTCGAACGACAGGGGGCTGACCTCAATGATCCTCTCTGGAGCGCCAAATGCCTCTTAAGTTCCCCTGAACTCATTCGAAGGGTAATAGTAATCTATTGATTTCTCTTTCCCTTAATTTTCACCAAAATGAAAAAAAAAGAAATGCTTTCCTTTATTTGTTGTAGCAGAATTTTACTGGATTGGAGATTTTTGAGAGACCCCCTTCTTCTTCTTCTTCTTCTTCTTTTATTTTTTATTTTATTTTTTTTTAAATGATGTTTCTTGTCTTCTTTTCGTGCTGAAGGAAGAACCCTTTTTGTATTTTTCGAATATTACGTTGTTAGATTCTAGTTTGTTTATGTGGAAAGAAGTCATATTATGTGAATGCATCTTGCATGTCCTGTTGCTCATAACTTGTTTAAACTCGGGTGAAGTTGCCATTAGCTACGGATGAAATTTGATGTACTTTGTTAGAGTTATATGTGGGGTTAGGACAGTGTAACTTATCTTTAAAGAAGTGACAATTCTGCTGTTATTAACAGCTAATTTTCCTCAAAAGTACAAACAAACAAAGGGCTCTGCTTTTCCCTGCTAACTATGTACTTTTTCTCTAGTTGGATATAGCTTAGCAGAGCCAATTGAACCAGAGGTTCTGCTAATATGAGTTTAGAGCTACATAGAAAATATAAAATCCAGACAATAACATGAACATGGTGTCTTGTTCGAGAGTCCACTGTTCATTTGTTGATTGGGTTTTTACTGGTGGAGATTGAAATTTTAAGTTTCCAAGTTTTAGAATATTTTCTGTTTCTACAATTTTTTTGTTAGCTTACTATCTGTTTTGGTTTTTGCCAGGGTAAGAATCAAAAGTCATATTTTAAATTTTTTCTTTTCTCTCTTAATGGAACAGGTGCATCTGGATTACCTTGAAGCTGGTGCCGATATTCTAATCACAGCCTCTTACCAGGTACTTGGACTGTCTCCTTTTGTTATTGATATTAGTATATCACCTAATTCATGTTTTAGAGGAGTGTCGAAGTTGGAAAAATGGGCTTTTGCACTTGTGGCAGGCTACCATTCAGGGCTTTGAGACTAAAGGCTTGACAAGAGAAGCAAGTGAAGCTTTGCTGCAGAGGAGTGTCAAAATTGCGCTGGATGCACGCAATATCTATTATGAGAGATGCAAAGATTGTACAACTGATGATACTGGAAATGGAAAGTTTTTCAAAACACGCCCAATCTTAGTTGCAGCATCTGTAGGAAGCTATGGTGCTTATTTAGCTGATGGATCTGAGTACAGGTGGGTTCTTATTAAAGGGTGTGCCTGATATATGTATATATATATTAGTTTGCAGCTTGAGTATGTGCTCTTTCCCAATAGTTGGTTATTAAGCAGTTCAATCCATTTATAAGATTAAATATGCTTTCCCCGCTAATGCATATATAAATGTTTCATTTGTTCTTTAATTTATTAATTTTAACTCACTGTGGATGTCCCATGTTTCTTCCCATCAAGATTTTTTGGTGGGCACCGTTGTGGAAGAAGTAGCACTAAAACAAACATCAGAGCCTTTTCCCAACTAAATGGGGTTGGCCATTTACCCCATCTAGTTGGGATAAACTGGTATAATATTAACAATTAAGGGCTCCATATTTTTTTAAAAGTGGAAAAATATATATTGAGGGTCCATAAGAAAATATATCGTTTTAGGGGTCCATATTTTATTTAGTATTCAGTGAGTTATACTGTTATATGTCTTAACCCCATACATGACCCATAAGACATAGCAAGGAAGATACGTTTTTCCCTTTCCAATCCTTTTCAATGGGGAACTTATTCTCTCTCTAGAAATATAAAAAAAAAATCACTAAGATGGTGGTAGCTTAGTTGGCTGCTTTATTGCTTCTTTTTTACTGTGGGACTACTTGTTCTGGATACAAGTAATCTCTATGAACTGCTAATTGGGGTGAGCATCTCAAGTGGTGCAATTCAGAGCTTCTCATATGTAAATTGGGTAGCTTTATCTTATTCAAATTTTAGCAACATAATTCTTCTGGGTCCTTTTGTGTCACCTTTCAGTGGGCAATATGGAGATGCAGTTAACGTGGAAACTCTGAAAGATTTTCACAGGAGAAGAGTTCAGGTTTTGGCTGGTTCAGGTGCTGACCTGATTGCATTTGAAACTACTCCAAATAAGCTAGAAGCTCAGGTATTCCTAGAATGCTTGTTGGCATGTGATAAGTTAGTTCATCTATTTGCACTTGGCAAAGATTCATGTATTATGCACCTAAGTTTTGTCATTATCATCACCGTCACTCTATCCCATACTATGAGTGACTGAAAAAATGATGTGAACTGTTTGCTAAATTGTAACCCATTTGATGGGGAATAGGCTCAGATTTACCAATCTGAAGATTGCAATCTAGACCCCATTTTTTTTTAAGTCCAAAACAAGTCAAATCGATATTTGAAGGAAATTTCAATGTATAAGCTTCTGTAGTCCTGCTGTTCTGCACTGTTGACAGCCTATTGGAGTTGCCAATTACTTGGTGAGAATTTTGAAGTTGTGGGGGTAAATTTAGATTTATGGGTACCAGAAGGGAGGAAAAAGTTGATATTGATGGATTTCTATGATATTTTGGGTGTACCTTAGTTTGGCTGATCTTTTTCTTTGGATGTGGGTTGGTGATGCAGGCTTATGCTCAGCTTCTTGAGGAAGAAGATATTAACATTCCAGCATGGTTTTCTTTTAACTCCAAAGATGGTGTCAATGTGGTTAGTGGAGATTCTTGGCCTGAGTGTGTCGCAATTGCTGATTCATGTGAGAAGGTTGTTGCTGTAGGAATCAACTGTACCCCTCCTAGATTTATTCACGGACTCATTGTGTCTGCTAAGAAGGTAAAATCCTCCAAAGAGAGGTTCTATATTGAGGTTTTTAAGCTCAAGAATTTTACAATATTTTTTGGCTCTCATTTTGCATTGCATGCCTCAATTTTATATTGAGGTCATGTGTCCTTTTGCTTTGTCGTGTGGAAACCACTTCTAACTAGTATCAAACATTAACAATTATTGCCTGAGGCTAAAAAAAAGGTTCATGATGATCCTCAAGAGATATGGTGGTCCAATTGTGCTAATGGCATTGTGCAGCAAGTTCCCCCCCCCCCTCTTTTTCCCAAATTCTCTCAAGCAGAACATCCAGGGAAGGAGTTGTGTTAGTGGTAGTAAATCTTAGGTTAAATTGAGCAGATCTTTGCAATATCTAGGTCATTGCGAGTAAAATGGCAACTTATGCACTACCCAATGCAACCGAGTACAATGGTAGCTCATGTGGAATCCAACATGAATATGAACATGATTCTCAGACTTCTTCAGCAAGTAAATTCAAAAATTTTGATATTGATATATGCCTAGCTTTAAAGAAATAAGGTCATGAGAAAAGATTTCCTAATACATGACGATAAGAAAGCATATCCGGCTGACACACAAGCATGGAGAGTCTGAAATCAGAACTAATGAAGCTAAATTTGTTCTTGAAATCACCCTTTTTTGGGGTGTGGTCCTTAAATCACTTCAAGTTGTTAAATTGATTATCCCTCTTGGTAAAATGTCTAGTTTTTTAAAATTCTATTTGTTTTCCTGGTTTATCCTGCAGGTAACAACTAAACCAATACTTATTTATCCAAACAGTGGTGAGACATATGATGCTGACCGTAAGGAGTGGGTGGTAAGTTTACTTGTCAACTCTTTTTTCATTGCATTCAATTTATGAGTTGTTTCCAGTGCCAGATAAAAAAATTGTCTAGTTTATCATTGCTTATATCAGCTGAAGTTTAGAAAATGACTGTCATACTGAAACTTGTTCGAATGGTTCGGGGTTCATGATATGATTCCTCTAGGATGTATATCCTGAAGAACGTGTTACATTTTCATGCACTGCAATCTCCATATGGTCTTGTTTCTCCAAGGAGGGGGAGAGGGGGAGAGGGGGGGGGGGGAAGAGATATATCATATGTATACCATTGTTATTGAACGGCATAGATCTTTTCTGGTTTACAGTTATGCATACAAGGTCTACCAAAATGTTATAGGGTTTCTTTGTATCAGATTATCAGAATCAAATTGGACCTTCTACCTAGTGTTTCCATCCAACCAAAGAACCATCTTATTGTGCTACTACTGCAGCTCAAGTGCAAAGTTGAAATCCTCAAGGCACCGTTTGACAATGTTCCGTTTCTGTGTTTTCTTGTTCCCAGAAACAGATAAACAGCCTAAAAAGCGTTTGACAAAGTTGTTTCGTTTCACCCCTTTATGGAAGCATAAATCAAAATTTATGCCTATTTACAATTCTAGAAACAACTTCGACGAAACAAGTCTGACTTGTTTCGTCATTTCTAAAAACGAATTTGAGAGAAAAAAAAGCTGTTGTGCCCGATAAATCTCTCAACTATTTAAACCTAAAAGGAGGCAACCGAACCCTCTCTCCGTTTTGGGAATCCGATGATACTATTGGGTTTTTTAGCGGTATTATGTCTGTAAAAAACATTTTGAGAAATAGGTTTATCAAACACTAAAAAATCTGTTTTTGTTTCTGGAAACGTGAAAAGCTGTTAGCAAACTGTGCACAAGATAATTGTTATCTTGTACATACAGTTAGTCACCATGTTCACCACTCTTTTCATGGGTCAACTAATGCCTATTGGTTAAGAGGACAGAGCTTTGATTTCTCATGGACAATTATGTCTACACCACTTAGGAAAACAGTCTCTTTTTCTCTTTGTCATATTGCCTTCTTACTTCCATTTCTCAGTTATTAAAGTGTGATTTTAAAGAGGGAAGTATATAATAAAAAAGATGTTCTTAAATTATCTGTGATGTTCGTACCACTCTAGATTAACATTCTATGATCTCAGATTGGTTTCCTACATCCTTCCAGGTTTATGTGATGCAAGTTAGCCCCATCCACTTAATTCTCCTGTCCTTTTCCATTGCAGGAGTCTACCAGAGTTTCAGACCAAGATTTTGTCTCTTACGTTAGTAAGTGGCATGAGATTGGAGCTTCCCTCATTGGAGGCTGCTGCCGGACAACTCCAAATACTATCAGAGGCATAACTAGAGCTCTCAGGGAGGAATCTGCATTTAAAGCTTGATCTTACCAGATGTGAGCAAATTGGCAGGAAGGAATTCACAGAGAGAAATGTAAATGCCAACCTAATGTGAAGGAGGGTAATCAGTCATGTTCCCATCAGTTATGGGATTCCTAACTCCTCGATGGCTCATAGAGATTTCTAATGCTCTGTTAATTATCCTTGTAATTATCTTACGGGAAAAGGTTCTCTGAGCCTAAGATGTATGCTATGCCGTCTCACATGTTAAAGAAAAAAATAATGAGAGGGTGTAGAGTACCCTGTTTGTTCAGAGAACCCTCTCCCCTTATTTTGTTTTATCATATCTTAGTTATAGGCAACAGTTTGGGTATTTATGGGCATCAATAGGTTCAAGCCATTGTTGCATTGTTGCGTTTCAGTGGCTGTATGTAATAAAATAGATGGTTCAGGCTTTTGAGTTGAAGTGGAATTTTCTTCACTTTTGAAAATCTTGTGCTCTTGTGAATGCCGTTGCTTTAAATTCCACCAGTTCATTTCTCTGTGTTTGCTGAAGATTTGCATAAGCTATATATAGTTTGCACAGGAACTGAAATCGAGTCGAACCGAATAAAATTTGGTTTATTTGGTTCTGGTTTGGATACAGATATGCCTTTCAAATTAGATTCAGTTCTGTTAACAGTTCAATCTTAGGAATCAAATTTGCAAGTTGTGACCGTAATCAAACTGAATTACCGAACTTTTATTTAGGAGAAGGTTAACTAAAAGGCAGCATGATCCCTACACTAGTGCAGGATCCAACTTGAGTACAGGTAGAAGCATCAACATAGGTGTAATTTACAACTTTCATGAGGGGTAGGACGGTCATTTTCCAGATGCAAAACACCAGGGCAAAAACTAAACTGAGATGGGAAGAACTTAGATACAATGCTAAGAAAGTCCTCCTGAAGGTAATTGAAGTTAAAAGGGTCTAAATCTATTAATCAAGGTTATTGGCTCAATTGGAATCAGGATGGAAACCAGTCAGATTCCATCCGAACCCTAGAAATGGAGTGTGAATCAGACATCCCGGTGCAAGAGAGATCAAGATCGGCCGATAGATTCTGATTTTGAAACCGTGATCCCAATACATTGCTACAACCAGCAGAGATTCTTACAGGCTGTGCCAACTAACACCTTCTGAATCCAATCAACTCTCTTTGACAATATAGGAAATGTTGAAAAGCAAGAGAAATAGAGTCATCAATATTTTGGACAAATCCAGGTCCTCCAAATGAAAGCCAGAGCAAACAACTCTACAGTTCTACTCACTAACAAGGTGCAACTAAAGCTTTTCTTTCCTTTTCTACAGCAAACCATCCTTTGGGACAAAAGTAGCAGGATGTCTCAACGGTCTAGTTTTTGCATTTTTCTATAATTGTACACATAAGCATGGAAAATCAAGCATCAAAGCCAGAGTAGACACCACTATCCCTCAACAACCTTTTCTCTTCTTCGACATAATTCTTTCCCCTACTGGCCTGACCGAGTTCTCTCTTCCTCTTCTCCTTCTGTGAAAAAGAAAGATTCTTGTCCTTCCGAGTTTGAACATTTATCAGCTTTTCTCCCTCAGCCAATGCAGCTCTGGTTCTCTGTCGCTCTTCATAAGATTCTTCAGTGTCTTTGTCCACAGGTTTTTCCTTGCCGGTAGACCAAGACCAGTTCGGCTCCCTGTCCATCTCCTTTGGTGTGGGCATGTTCAATATTGAGGGACCACCTTTGTAGCCATGCTCACTTAAAGCTTTGAAGTCTATAACATTGCTCTTTGATCTTCCAGTCTTGGCTGTATCCGTGCAGGTAACCAAGGTCAAGAAAATCCACAGATATCTAAGAAATATCAGAAATTAAATGAGCAAGAAAGCTACTTAACACAGTATGCAACTTCGGTGGCATTAGGTTCAGCTTTGATGGATCCCACAAAGGGCATATCTTTGTAATTGAAAATCTACAGAGTTATTTCAATGAAAATTTGTCAATATACTTATCTTTGTTGTCCAAAAATAGAATGGCAAAGTTGGACCATCCAACCAGCTTGCATTTTCTACCAGGCAATCCCAGGTAGGGACTTTATATGTTGGATCATGACTGGATGTCAACTGCATGTAGAGTGGTGGTATTCTTACAAGGAATTAATGAGTTACAAGTTTCGAGCCAATTATCAAAGGATCAACAGGGCAATTAGCAGTAAAAGAGCAGAACAAACAAAAAGATGTGAGGAAAAAAACCAAGAAATGTAGACTTTATTCTTTCATTGACAGAACTCAGATCCAAAACCATGTTCATGAATTTTACAGAACAGCCAGCATACTAAACTGGGTATGGAAACAAGAAGGTTTTGGAGAGAGTTTTCATAGCGGCAGAAAGATTTGATCAACATAAGAATGGTACATGGGGTCAGAAAGCCAGAGTCTTGCTATATGATGATGTGAAGCGGTAAGCCTGTGGACTTCTTCCATGAGCCAGATGGTAGCTTCGGCTTTACATGAATGAATGATGGTATCCAATGGCTGATGTTCATTATCAGTGCCAATCCTTGATTGGTCCCACTGTTTAAGGAGGACGTTGGTGAGGTAATGCAGGGGTTGCCGATATATCTGCTTGATGGATTTAGCTAGTCCCTGCCATGAGTTATAAGGAATGACTGATGCACGGTGAGAAGGAATTTGAATCTGCTTCATATATTCCTGATAAATTTCTGCTCGCCTTATCACTGCACCTGCATCATGGATCATGCTTTACACCATTTTGACACTGGTCGTGCATCTAAATAAAAATTAGAGAGAGAGAGAGAGAGAGAGAGAGAGAGAGAGAGTAAACTTCTTAGGATACACTAATAGGAACCTAAAAGAAATACAGAGCATGTAAATGACATAATCTAACTTGGTATCGAAACTACTCTGAAACATTGAAAATTTGGGATAAGGAGTCAACTTTACACCTAATAGATTTAGGGAAAAAATACCCCCCCCCCAAAGATTTAGGATACATTTTTTTTTCTCTCTCCTACGCTGAATATTTGGGCCCCATGTGAATGATATCTTTTCAAGATGGCCATTGGCGTGGGATGCAGATTCTTTCACACACTGGCAGCGTAGGACACCCCCTCCCATAGATTTATTAGGCCACAACATTTTTGGGCCCAGTGAACAAATGGAGGCTTCAATCATGCAACACATGAGTTCACGAGCAGGAAAATAAGTGGTGAAAAGGTTACAGATAGGGACATAGCTGCAGGCCTGACATACTTTTTTAACTTCCAGCTCTTTTATTTCTTATCCATATATGGAGCCCTCCATGCATCTTATTACTTGATGGATCATCATTCAAATTCCCTCTCAGGCTGTTTGGCTTCCCCTCTCTATCAATAAATTGGTGACTGTTCATTGAAAAAAAAAAACAGAGGTAAGCAGGCATAAACCCCAACCACCCCCACCGCCCACCCCAAATCCTCAAACAATATAGCAATCGAGAAGGATGATGGTTTTCCAAATTATAGTCCATCTAAATAGACTATCCTATGTGTTGCACACACAATCAATGCCCTAGTCAATGTCCACCCTATAGTAATCACTCTTGGTGCTGAAGGCAAAATATTTCTCAAAGAAGAATTCCCCAGAACAGAAGGCTGACTTTTGGGGAAGTTAGGCTGAGAAACACAAGTAGGTACTTCGGCAAATATGGAATATTTCGGACCAGCACCTAAGACGTTTGTTTAAGATCTCCAACCCAAAAATGTGGTGCATTTGGTTGCACGGAGTAGGATGACTCCTCGATTCATTGAGACCCAAAGGCATTTTGTTGCACGGGGCATAGTTGTCTAGGGATCAATAGGCAACTGCCTTGGTGTCCAGGTTTTTGATAACTAGGGTCCCCTAGGCAGGGGTCTCGGTTGCCTTGTTGGTGTCTCCTTGCGTCTAGGCCCCCTCCAACGCCTTTGGTCGCCTAGACTCTATGACAACTATGACGTAGGAATGGAATGTGGAAAATGGTGTGCACTAAATTGACTGAGAAACAGCAACAATTTAGCTGAATGCTCCTGCCTGGTAAGACCCATGGGAACAGAGTGGCTAGGGGTGGAACACTTAAGCACAAACATGATGGAACCCACTCAACCAAACACAGTGGAAGTCACTTCCTGGAGAGACCCCCCCTGCGCATAGCTCTAAGAATTTATTTGTACTTTCTTTGAAGTCTCCAGTCTCTCTTCCCCCCTCCCCTTCTTTAGATTTATGTTTTTGAATGTGCGCAAACTGCTCTACAGATAGAGAAGGCCTTGACTCTATTCATCAACTAATAAGCACCATCATTCCTCCACCAACACACAGCTTTTTCAACATTTTGACACCTTGAGATTAACAGCTCAGATTTTGCAAAATCAGTACCATCAAATCGTTTTCCTTTCAACAGAATATTTGTTCAGGTTCTATACAAACTCTAGCCTTCAATATGCTCCCTCTTAAGAACTATAAGGTAACCTAATGAGTGATATGAATAACTATTACCTTATAAAGATTGTGGGAAAGCGGAATTTTCAATTCAAACCAATAAAGTTTACAGGAAAAACAATAGAATTTATGAATAGTCTACTTATAGATCACTGATTTTGTATTGAAGTGACAAAGAAAGCAGAAAAAGTTACAGAAAACAAAATGAGTAGAAAATCACCAGATATATTGCAAGTGTTTCCCTAAAAAGAGCATCATGTTTCTCCAGCCTGCAGGCTTTCTGCAAGGAGAGATTCCTTTTTATATTTTATTTTTTAGGCTAGGGAAGCGGAAATTTATTTGTCAGCTAGTTAGTAGGGCATCATTTTTAGAATAAATTTTCACAGCCTAAGACTTGCTAAGTTCGCACAGAAGTGTGGAATCTCTTATATGCTCATGTTAGACATTCAGTAAATCGATAATATTTTTCACAGTTGGAAACTTAGGATCATGTCAAAAGAGAATGTTCGAAAATGGAGCAAGCCCACTGCTTAATTACTCATATTATCCGACCACTAATCAGCTCTACTGGAAAGCAGAGCAATCAAAAACTGAATAAATAATGTCTAAAGCACAAGCAGGAAAATAGATTAGGTTGGAATAGGATAGAATATACTAATATAGAGAAAATCTATCAACCAATATAACTCAAGGAACCGACAGCTCAAATACCTTCCAATGTATCTTCCTTGGTGGGTTTACTGCTTGTGTTCTTATCACTTGGATTTGCTTTACCAGTCCCATCATCAGTTTCTGAATCTGAGTCTGAGGAAGATGAATCTGATGACAAAACATCCACCTGGTTGCTCCATGGCATTGCCCTCTTCATGGCATTAAGAAAAAAATCCTGAAGTAAACAAACATGCAAAGGTACCCAAATTAGATCTTGCAGAGAGTTGAGATAAAATAATCAGCAGAACTTCACATCCTGCAAACGCAATTCCATGTGCCATTCTTCCCCATCTAAGACTCCATAATTTGAGCAAAGCTTAGTGGGAACAGGCTAAATCACCTCCAGAAAAAAGAACTAAATACCATAAATGATTTTAACACAAACCCAACTAAGTTTACAAAGATGGGGACATCAAAAGGACACCAGATAATTACCCTGAAAATTGGCACACCAAATGAAGTGGAACGTTTTATACAACAAAATTAGGCAATCCCCGTGTAGGGTTTTATACTTTTTTCTCTCAGGCCTATGACGATAGATAAAACTGGAAATGACTTTTTGATTAAACCCTCTCCAAGTATTCAGATTTCAGAGCAGTACATCTGTACAGTAAAATTGTCTGTGTCTGCGTGAGAGAGAGGGATGTAAGATCCTAAACCCTAAAGATTTCGAACAAGAGAGGAAAGAAAAACTTACAGCGAAGTATGTAGAGGGCTGAGTGCAATCTCACAGTAACAGAGTATGAGAGAGAGAGAGAGAGAGAGAGAGAGAGTGGTTTGCTGTTTCTCCTCGATTTATCAGAAGCGAAGGCATGCGAGAACGGGGAAAGGAAAAATGGGAATAGATTTTTTTAAAGTTTCGTCCTTCTGTGACAGGGACATCAAATGACCCTTCAGACCACAATTCTGAAACAGGAGAGAGAAACAGGGGTTCCACTTTTTCTCTCCAGTTTTGAGTCTGACTGGTCATCTAGATTAAAGGTGTCAATCGATTACACTCGATTTGGCATAATATTTTTTAAATAAAATCAAAATGGAATCATTTAATAGCGATTTCATATATTAAAATTGAAATTATTTATAAACGATTTCAGTTTAAATGATTTTCTTATGTTTTCTAATTTTTTATTTTACTTTTAAAAAAATTTTTTTTTGTGAAATGAATGAAATTGTAACATTGAATTGAATTGTCTATTAGTATATATATTTTTTAATAGTTATTTAATATATTTTTTTTTGGAAAAATTAGATTATTTTATTAATATGTACATAAACTTAACATTGAATGATTTAAAATTAATATGTATGTTAATTGATTTAACGGTCTATTTGAACAGTTTAAACTTTAAAACTAAGACCGAATCACGGTTTCAATTTTAAAATCAAAATCGAACCATTTAATAAATGGTTTCATGATTTTGATGTAAACAATTCAATTCGATTTGGATAAACAATTTCGATTTCAAATTCACATTCTTAATCTAAATCCCCTACTACAATCATAAACTACCAAAAAGACATCAACCCAAAGTTTTGATAAGTTGGAGACTAAAAGATCTAACAGTCTACCATCTTTTGAGCAGGACAATTTTGCTTCACCTTGTACCTGAAAAAAAATTCTACAGGGCATAATAAGGATAGAATATTTTGATTTTAAAAGGGTGGGATAGTAATTTTGTATTCACTTTTGTTTGGGCTACAAATAGGTAGCAACCTTATCTCCTTCATAAGAAAAAAATGCAATATTTTTTTCCATAAAGGAGTAAAAAACTTTCCTTCATCCTCGAGCAATCACTTCACCACTATTGATTTTTTTACCATGTAATTGGATTCTTTTATCATCATAAACTCTAGACCTCCATTCTTTGCACCGTTTTAGATAGACTTACATCAAATGATCCATATTAGAATGGACATGTATGGAAACCATGTCAGGTTCTTATTAGGGGTGAAAATAGTTTTGTAAATAAAATCTCAACGAGGGTAGCGTGGCCCTGTGCCAATGGAAGCCATGCACATGGAATGATGAATCAAGAAAGGTGAAATTTCTACCTTTCATGATGGGCTCCTCTCACTCTCTTTATGTCTAAGTGTAGGAATCATGCTACTTTTCAGGTTTCTATTTTTTCCTTAAAATGGTTAGAAACTTAGGGCCCGTTTGATAACGTTTCAAGAAATGCGTTTCTGCCGTTTTTGTTTCCAGAAACAGCAAAAACGGAGTAAAAAGCGTTTGATAAAACTGTTCCGTTTCACTTATTTTCAAAAATAAAAATAGAATTTTTTTCTTATTTATGGTTCAAGAAACGACTTAGGCGAAACAAGTTCAACTTGTTTCGCCGTTTCTAGAAACGACTTGTGGCCATTCTTTCATTGGTTACTATCGACTTCTAAAAACATGACTTATCAAACACCTTCAATTCCGTTTCTGTTTCTAGAAACGGAAATTTATATTTTTGCCGTTTCTTGAAACAGAAACGACAGAAACGTTATCAAACGGGCCCTAATATGTTTCAAGAAACGCATTTCTATCGTTTCTGTGTCTAAAAATCGCAGAAACGGAATAAAAAGCGTTTGATAAAATTGTTTCGTTTCACTTGTTTTCAAAATAGAAATTTAAATTTCTACTTATTTATGGTTCAAGAAACGACTCAGGTTGAAACAAGTAGACTTGTTTCACCATTTCTAGAAACGACTCGTGGCCATTCTTTTGCTAGTTACTATCGACTTCCAGAAACATGACTTATCAAACACTTTCAATTCTATTTTTATTTCTAGAAATAAAAATTTATGTTTTTACCGTTTCTTGAAACAGAAACGATAGAAACACTATCAAGCGGGCCTTTAGGAGTTAGGACTTGAGACTTGAGCCTTGAGCCTTGAGCCTTGAGCCTTGAGCCTTGAGAGGAAATACATCTCCGGTCAGGTTATCTACACCCAGACACAAGGGCCATGAAAAGACCGCCCTGCCCCTTTTCCCCAATTATCTATGCTCTGCCACACCTTGGTCGTCTTTGTATTATGTTATTCTGGGACCCCGACACCGACGCCCTCCAACAAGGTGAGAGTTTGGTGGCTTTCTCTGTTTCTATACGAGATGGCGGACTCCAGCTGAGTCACTGGTTAACGTAAGCTCTGTTCCTCGATCTCATTCCATGTCTTCATCTTCTTCTTCCTCATCACTCGTTTCGTTACCTCTTTATCTGTAAAGTAATACCCACCCCGCCCTTCCGTAAGAAATTGTTTTTTGATGAATCTTTGTTTCTTACCTATACTTGTTCGAGTAAGAATTGGATTGCCTTTCTCTAGTTGCTCGTGTCTCAGTTAATTTGATTTGTTTCCTAATTGTTTGTATGTTGTTGTTATGCCCAATTGATGTTTCTGAAGAGGCTGGGAATATGGGAATTAGTAGATGTTATTGTCCTTGTCCTTGGTTTTGTGCCTTACCAGTGTTTGATAAAATTATATATAGATAGTGATCATGAAATTTTAATTTACAGGGCTGCCAAAGTTAGAAACATCGGAAACGTATTGACCTCTTTTAGCTTTTTAATTCAAGGGTTTCTGTACATGCAAATGGGTTGGTGGTACAAGTATTGAACTCTGTGTTGGGAGGCAAAAATTTTATATATGAGCCAAAACAGTAACTTTTCAATAGCTAGGGTAGAGAATTTGGTTTATAATAGGTCATAATTTAATTGTGGATGGGATGTGTTTTGGGATCTTACCAAGGTACTAACATGGCATCAGATTGGATCCTGCCTTGGGAGTCACATGAAGGGGACAGAGGTTAGGCAACAGTGAATGCATGGGTTTCCAGGTTGGACGGGTTGTGGAGGTTAGTCCATTTCATCACAGAAGCAATCCACTGTGAGAATTGTTTTACATTGCGCATTGGTCAGCAAATGCTGTTGCAGATTACGTGGCTTAGTTGAATTTTAG
>NW_024870500.1:222912-229613 GCF_013358625.1 Macadamia integrifolia
TTTTACAAACTATAGTCCATCTAAATAGACTATCCTATGTGTTGCACACACAATCAATGCCCTAGTCAATGTCCACCCTATAGTAATCACTCTTGGTGCTGAAGGCAAAATATTTCTCAAAGAAGAATTCCCCAGAACAGAAGGCTGACTTTTGGGGAAGTTAGGCTGAGAAACACAAGTAGGTACTTCGGCGAATATGGAATATTTCGGACCAGCACCTAAGACGTTTGTTTAAGATCTCCAGCCCAAAAATGTGGTGCATTTGGTTGCATGGAGTAGGATGACTCCTCGATTCATTGAGACCCAAAGGCATTTCGTTGCACGGGGCATAGTTGTCTAGGGATCAATAGGCAACTGCCTTGGTGTCCAGGTTTTTGATAACTAGGATCCCCTAGGCAGGGGTCTCGGTTGCCTTGTTGGTGTCTCCTTGCGTCTAGGCCCCCTCCAACGCCTTTGGTCGCCTAGACTCTATGACAACTATGACGTAGGAATGGAATGTGGAAAATGGTGTGCACTAAATTGACTGAGAAACAGCAACAATTTAGCTGAATGCTCCTGCCTGGTAAGACCCATGGGAACAGAGTGGCTAGGGGTGGAACTCTTAAGCACAAACATGATGGAACCCACTCAACGAAACACAGTGGAAGTCACTTCCTGGAGAGACCCCCCTGCGCATAGCTCTAAGAATTTATTTGTAATTTCTTTGAAGTCTCCAGTCTCTCTTCCCCCCTCCCCTTCTTTAGATTTATGTTTTTGAATGTGCGCAAACTGCTCTACAGATAGAGAAGGCCTTGACTCTATTCATCAACTAATAAGCACCATCATTCCTCCACCAACACACAGCTTTTTCAACATTTTGACACCTTGAGATTAACAGCTCAGATTTTGCAAAATCAGTACCATCAAATTGTTTTTCCTTTCAACAGAATATTTGTTCAGGTTCTATACAAACTCTAGCCTTCAATATGCTCCCTCTTAAGAACTATAAGGTAACCTAATGAGTGATATGAATAACCATTACCTTATAAAGATTGTGGGAAAGCGGAATTTTCAATTCAAACCAATAAAGTTTACAGGAAAAACAATAGAATTTATGAATAGTCTACTTATAGATCACTGATTTTGTTTTGAAGTGACAAAGAAAGCAGAAAAAGTTACAGAAAACAAAATGAGTAGAAAAGCACCAGATATATTGCAAGTGTTTCCCTAAAAAGAGCATCATGTTTCTCCAGCCTGCAGGCTTTCTGCAAGGAGAGATTCCTTTTTATATTTTATTTTTTAGGCTAGGGAAGAGGAAATTTATTTGTCAGCTAGTTAGTAGGGGATCATTTTTAGAATAAATTTTCACAGCCTAAGACTTGCTAAGTTCGCACAGAAGTGTGGAGTCTCTTATATGCTCATGTTAGACATTCAGTAAATCAATGATATTTTTCACAGTTGGAAACTTAGGATCATGTCAAAAGAGAATGTTCGAAAATGGAGCAAGCCCACTGCTTAATTACTCATATTATCCGACCACTAATCAGCTCTACTGGAAAGCAGAGCAATCAAAAACTGAATAAATAATGTCTAAAGCACAAGCAGGAAAATAGATTGGGTTGGAATAGAATAGAATATACTAATATAGAGAAAATCCATCAACCAATATAACTCAAGGAACCAACAGCTCAAATACCTTCCAATGTATCTTCCTTGGTGGGTTTACTGCTTGTGTTCTTATCACTTGGATTTGCTTTACCAGTCCCATCATCAGTTTCTGAATCTGAGTCTGAGGAAGATGAATCTGATGACAAAACATCCACCTGGTTGCTCCATGGCATTGCCCTCTTCATGGCATTAAGAAAAAAATCCTGAAGTAAACAAACATGCAAAGGTACCCAAATTAGATCTTGCAGAGAGTTGAGATAAAATAATCAGCAGAACTTCACATCCTGCAAACGCAATTCCATGTGCCATTCTTCCCCATCTAAGACTCCCTAATTTGAGCAAAGCTTAGTGGGCACAGAAACCCAACTAAGTTTACAAAGATGGGGACATCAAAAGGACACCAGATAGTTACCCTGAAAATTGGCACACCAAATGAAGTGGAACGTTTTATACAACAAAATTAGGCAATCCCCGTGTAGGGTTTTTATACTTTTTTCTCTCAGGCCTATGACGATAGATAAAACTGGAAATGACTTTTTGATTAAACCCTCTCCAAGTATTCAGATTTCAGAGCAGTACATCTGTACAGTAAAATTGTCTGTGTCTGCGTGAGAGAGAGGGATGTAAGATCCTAAACCCTAAAGATTTCGAACAAGAGAGGAAAGAAAAACTTACAGCGAAGTATATAGAGGGCTGAGTGCAATCTCACAGTAACAGAGTATGAGAGAGAGAGAGAGAGAGAGAGGTTTGCTGTTTCTCCTCGATTTATCAGAAGCGAAGGCATGCGAGAACGGGGAAAGGAAAAATGGGAACAGATTTTTTTTAAGTTTCGTCCTTCCGTGACAGGGACATCAAATGACCCTTCAGACCACAATTCTGAAACAGGAGAGAGAAACAGGGGTTCCACTTTTTCTCTCCAGTTTTGAGTCTGACTGGTCATCTAGATTAAAGGTGTCAATCGATTACACTTGATTTGGTATAATATTTTTTAAATAAAATCAAAATGGAGTCATTTAATAGCGATTTCATATATTAAAATTGAAATTATTTATAAACGATTTCAGTTTAAATGATTTTCTTATGTTTTCTAATTTTTTATTTAAATAATTTCTTTACTTTTAATTTTTTTTTTTGTGAAATAAATGAAATTGTAACATTGAATTGAATTTTCTATTAGTATATATTTTTTTAATAGTTATTTAATAATTTTTTTTTGAGAAACTTATATTATTTTATTAATATGTACATAAACTTAACATTGAATGATTTAAAATTAATAAGTATGTTAATTGATTTAACGGTCTATTTTAACATTTTAAACTTTAAAAAACTAAGACCAAATCACGGTTTCAATTTTAAAATCAAAATCGAACCATTTAATAAATGGTTTCATGATTTCGATGTAAACAATTCAATTCGATTTCGATAAACAATTTTGATTTCAAATTCACATTCTTAATCTAAATCCCCTACTACAATCATAAACTACCAAAAAGACATCAACCCAAAGTTTTGATAAGTTGGAGATTAAAAGATCTAACAGTCAACCATCTTTTGAGCAGGACAATTTTGCTTCATCTTGTACGTGAAAAAAAATTCTACAGGGCATAATAAGGATAGAATATTTTGATTTTAAAAGGGTGGGATAGTAATTTTGTATTCACTTTTGTTTGGGCTACAAATAGGTAGCAACCTTATCTCCTTCATAAGAAAAAAATGCAATATTTTTTCCACAAAGTAGTAAAAAACTTTCCTTCATCCTCAAGCAATCACTTCACCACTATTGATTTTTTATCATGTAATTGGATTCTTTTATCATCATAAACTCTAGCCCTCCATTCTTTGCACCGTTTTAGATAGACTTACATCAAATGATCCATATTAGAATGGACATTTATGGAAACCATGTCAAGTTCTTATTAGGGGTGAAAATAGTTTTGTAAATAAAATCTCAATGAGGGTAGCGTGGCCCTGTGCCAATGGAAGCCGCGCACATGGAATGATGAATCAAGAAAGGTGAAATTTCTACCTTGCATGATGGGCTCCTCTCACTCTCTTTTATGTTTAGGTGTAGGAACCAAGCTACTTTTCAGGTTTCTATTTTTTCCTTAAAATGGTTAGGAATTTAGGGCCCATTTGATAATGTTTTGAGAAACGTTTCTGCCGTTTCTGTGTCCAAAAACGGTAAAAACGGAATAAAAAGCATTTGATAAAATTGTTTCGTTTCACTTGTTTTCAGAAATAGAAATTGACATTTCTACCTATTTATGGTTCAAGAAACGACCCAGGTTGAAACAAGTATAACTTGTTTCGCCGTTTCTGAAAACGACTCGTGGCCTTTCTTTCGCTGATTACTATCGACTTTCAGAAATATGACTTATCAAACAGCTTCAATTCCGTTTCTGTTTTTAGAAACAAAAATTTATGTTTCTGTCATTTCTTGAAACAGAAACGGTAGAAACGCTATCAAACAGGCCCTTAGAAGTTAGGACTTGAGACTTGAGAGAAAATACATCTTTTGGTCGCGTTCTCTACACCCAGACACAAGGGGCATGAAAAGACCGCCCTGCCCCTTTTCCCCAATTATTCATGCTCTGCCACACCTTGGTCGTCTTTGTTTTATGTTCTTCTGGGACCCCGACACCAACGCCCTCCAAGAATGTGAGAGTTTGGTAGCTTTCTCTGTTTCTATACGAGACGGCGGACTCCAGCTGAGTCACTGGTTAACGTAAGCTCTGTTCCTCGATCTCATTCCATGTCTTCATCTTCTTCTTCCTCGTCACTCGTTTCGTTACTTCTTTATCTGTAAAGTAATACCCACCACGCCCTTCCATAAGAAATTGTTTTTTGATGAATCTTTGTTTCTTACCTACACTTGTTCGAGTAAGAATTGGATTGCCTTTCTCTAGTTGCTCGTGTCTCAGTTAATTTGATTTGTTTCCTAATTGTTTGTATGTTGTTGTTATGCCCAATTGATGTTTCTGAGGAGGCTGGGAATATGGGAATTAGTAGATGTTATTGTCCTTGTCCTTGGTTTTGTGCCTTACCAGTGTTTGATAAAATGATATATATATATATATATATAGATAGTGATCATGAAGTTTTAAGTTACAGGGCTGCCAAAGTTAGAAACATCGGAAACGTATTGACCTCTTTTAGCTTTTTAATTCAAGGGTTTCTGTAAATGCAAATGGGTTGGTGGTACAAGTATTGAACTCTGTGTTGGGAGGCAAAAATTTTATATATGAGCCAAAACAGTAACTTTTCAATAGCTAGGGTAGAGAATTTGGTTTATAATAGGTCATAATTTAATTGTGGATGGGATGTGTTTTGGGATCTTACCAAGGTACTAACATGGCATCAGATTGGATCCTGCCTTGGGAGTTACATAAAGGGGACAGAGGTTAGGCAACAGTGAATGCATGGGTTTCCAGGTTGGACGGATTGTGGAGGTTAGTCCATCTCATCAGAGAAGCAATCCACTGTGAGAATTGTTTTACATTGCGCATTGGTCAGCAAATGCTGTTGCAGATTACGTGGCTTAGTTGAATTTTAGGAGGGTTTTGTATGGATTATCTTTGAATATGATTTGGTGATATAGGACTCGTGTAGTGTTTGATTAATTTTTGTGTGCCCTATCTTCCCTGTACAACCTACTTTTATTTAATTAACCTAACAGTACTATTTATAACTACGAATATGATGATGAGAAGAAAATTTTGGGTTGGGTTGGGTTGGGTTGGGGGGGGGGGGACCTTTTGATCACACTTTGCACACAACCTCATCGAAGGAAAAGAGGGGGAAGGGGAAGGCATTATACTTCTCTTTTCAGAGGATTAGGAGCAATGTTTGTCACATTTCATGCTTCTGCTTGTGTAGGGATTTAAACCCCTTCCCATTGAGCATCTGCTAGAATGCATCAATCAAAAACACGTCGATTTCTTGCCATCACCAGAAATATTTAGGAATATAATAAGCAGCAATTTTAAGGCAAGAACTGGAAAGAAAATGAAATGTTTTAATCATTTAAACATTGACGCAATGACGATAACTATTTCTGGGGATAGATGTGAACATCTGATGCTCAATTGATTTTTTCTGGCTTATGATAATTAGATACAGGGTGTTTATTAATTGTATGATGGTGAGATTTTGATTTTTCATGAGGTGTACAAAAAAAAGAACCAAAAAGTTGATCCTGATTTTTTAGTATAAAGTATAATACTTAATTGTTACCCTTCTTACCTTTACCATTGACAATTTATTTTGTCTGATCATTGTTTTGCTCTTAGTCCATCTCTAGTGGTGCTACCTTGCTGTTAAACTCAAACTAAGTTCACAAGAATCTTATCGCAAGTACATTCTCTTGGCTTCATTAATCCTATCCTGCCATTTTGCTGTTTAACACTAAAACCTTATCCCAACTACTTGGGGTTGGCCAAAAATTCTGCCCAGTCATTTTACGCTATTTGAGGCCATATGATAGACTGTGTTTTTAAAAGTGCCTCTCCAAGGATGTTAGTCTCTTTTCTCCAAACTATAGAGTGGTTACAATGCCATGCTAGCCATATCCTCTGTCTTGACCTGTTAAAATCTCTCAACGACTGTCCATCTCTCATCACTATATTATCTTCTTCATCTCTCATCACTATATTATCTTCTTCATTGAAACCTCTTAAATCACATCAAGTCCTTAAATCTCACTCACCTTATGGAATCATCAAATGAACCATTTCCTCCGTTCATCACATCTCTGTGTGCGTGTGACCAGATGGATTCCACTATTACTACTTACAAAAAGATTGCAATCCAACTTTTTTGCGCTAGGCCAGTAGGCCTTACATTCCCATGGCTTGGGTGAGAAAGATGATTACTTATTGCCAAATAGTGAATGTAATCACAATTAACAGAACTTTCCTTTTAAACTGATTTCCCTTCCGTTTATTTGCAACCGGACAGAGCCTCAAGATATCCAATTTTTCACAAGTTACTGGCTCTTCAATTGTCTGAACATATTAACTGTGTGAATGTGTTGTAGCTCGAGATTCAAGCAC